>NC_090067.1:11968685-12009567 GCF_038355195.1 Osmerus mordax
CTGCAGCAGTTTGTGTAGCTCTCTCCTCTACCATGATGCCAGTCTAGACATGGTGGTCTAGACATGGTGGTCTAGACATGGTGGTCTACCTGAGGAAAAACATTCGCTCTCTCTTCTCTGTCTTCAAGAAGAAAGGTGAGTAGAGCAGAGACTCACCGGGGGGTGGGATGGCTAGCGACAGCATGCAGAAGTCTTGGAGTTGTGCGCCGGTGGTAAACGTCTCAGGTTGTGGTTACTTCTGACTGCTGGGTTTGTTTGAATTACGGAATATCTGTATCTCAGGGAACTTGAGGGGTTAAGTTTCATCATCCTGATACGGAGAAAGGGTTCGATTTATATCTTCTATCTCTACATACAAAGAGGTTATATATGTGTGTTCTTTTTCTCTCTTATTTTGGAGAGGGAGGGGTTCTCTAACAGGGTTTGTTGCGTAGTATCTGTCACAACAAGGTGTCACTATACATAATTGCATTACTGCTACGCTAACACACTGCAGAGTAGCAGCTAATGGTAGTGTGTGATAGTTGGAGCCTGGTCCAGTCAGGGATCTTGATGGGATGAGCGGTATAGTTGATCTCCCAGCAGGGGAGTTAACCATCTTAATCAACCAGAGCCCTACAGCTTTTAGAGGGGGGAGTGGACTTCACGGTTACTGGTAAATGAACCCGTTTACCCAGTGCTAACCCTGTGTTCTCCCCATCCTGTGTTGAAGCACATAGACACTGTTTATGTCTATGTGTGCTGTGTGTGGGGGGTCAGATGGCTGAGCGGTTAGGGAGTCGGGCTATTAATCAGAAGGTTGGTGGTTCAATTCCCGGCCATGCCAAATGACGTTGTGTCCTTGGGCAAGGCACTTCACCCTACTTGCCTCTGGGAGAATGTCCCTGTACTTACTGTAAGTCGCTCTGGATAAGAGCGTCTGCTAAATGACTAAATGTAAATGTGTCTTTGGAGCCTGGGCTCAGTCGTATATTTCCGTCTGAGAAGAACTCTTAGCATCAGTTCACCGCAGAAGGTAGCCTATGGCGTCAGTATTAGACAAACCCACAGACCCTCACAGCAGGGGTCATTGTGTCTGGACAAGCTAAGAGTGATGGACTTACCCGTGTGTGAGGGGATTGGACCTGACACATACACACGTTCACACGTACACGCACGCCACATGCACACGCATGCATGCGAACACGCACAGGTGATTACATCACCAGGAAAGACTGAGAGACAGTGTTATGTGGGACAAAAAGGAAGAAACGTGACACCATTCTGTGACATTCAGTTAGTCAGGGGACCTGGGGGAGTGACGGTGAAGGGTCTAACCAGTTCCCAAATGTTCCCTCGTGAGGCCCCTCATCCCAGGATCGCTGCCTGTACCCCGACCCGACCCCTCCTCTCGCTGGTCTCTCCAACCTCTTTCTTTGACGTTCCTCTCCGTTGCACCCGTACACACGAGAGCAGTATCAGATCAGGGCGTTGCCATGGTAAACGAGGCTCACGGCCGCGCTTCTACGGAGGTGCTGTGGCATCTTAATCTGAGGCCGATCCAAGTGAAGCAATCCCATTTGGACTACCTGGGGTGAGATATGCTAGGGATTAGTCAATCCAGGTTTATCTAATGAGTGGCCGAGGCACCGACGTCTGCTCTGCCTGTCTGATCTCGTCAGATTAAGAGCATGAGCAGTGTCATCAGTACACAGAAAGACACATTTATTGTATAACATATATATATATCTTCAAATCTATATTCACTGATATGATACACAAATACAGATATGTACGCAAAACTGCATAGTGTTGACAGACTTCTTACGTTAGCTGATTACACTGGGTGCCAGGTGGAATTCAAACTGATTCAAGTACAGCTTGAGGGTTCACCTCACCTCACCAGCTAAAACTCAGCAGTGCATCTGATGTGAGCTCCCCTGGCCATCCTTAGATGTGTGTGTGTGTGTGTGTGTGTGTGTGCGTGTGTGTGTGTGTGATGAGAAGCCAGATAAGTGAGAGAGAGACATGTAGATTGAGCAGGGGGAGAGAGAGCAGGGTGTAAGCTGCTCCTGAATAGAAAGAATCTGCACCCCCCCATTTACAGTAGATTATCTCAGAGGACTTCCTTGTGATTTAAAGCTTTAATGAACCGGTTGCCGGTGACAGGTTTGCCTCGGTGACCCTAGCACTAGATTGGTGCCATCCAGCCACTAATTACGCAAGTGCTACCAAAGTCAGCCGATCTCCGTCAAGAGATCCTGAGGATTATGGCAGGAGAGGAGATAACATTTAGGTGCCTACAAGCGTTGTTGTGGATATCTGAACCTCTCTCTCTCTCTGTCTCTCTCTCTCTCTGTCTCTCTGTCTCTCGTCAGGTCCCAAGGGACAGGACGAACAGAAGCGTCTGACAGTGCACTACACGGCCTCCCAGCACTACCAGGAGAATGTGTTCATCGAGGGCAGCCGGCCTCAGTACCTGGAGGCCCTGCACACGGAGGCCCAGGAGGGCCTCAAGATCCAGCAACAGGAAGGTGTGGCTCTGACCCAAAGCCCCGCAGCAAAGTAGCCAAAATACAGACTTGTATACATTTACATTTAGTCATTTAGCAGACGCTCTTGTCCAGAGCGACTTACAGTAAGTACAGGGACATTCCCCCGAGACAAGTAGGGTGAAGTGCCTTGCCCAAGGACACAACGTCATTTGACACGGCCGGGAATCGAACTCGCTACCTTCGGTAGCATTAAATGGACGACAGCTTCACCTTCTGTACATACACTCCAAATTTGTTGCCGTAAACAACGAAATAAATTTGACTGGTAAAACGCCTTCCCACTCCACCACCTCTCCAGCCCCACCCATACGACCGCTCCGTAGAGGACATAAGTAGCTACTAGGAAGAACAGCTGAGCTTAGTGCCCGACACCACTGTGGTTCCATCACTGGCACTGAACCTTTGATTTTCTCTCGCAGAGCACTTGAATGGAGAAGAAGTCCAAGATGACCAGAGCATTGCCGTAAGTGTTTTGGTTTGTCGACCTCAGCGACTGAGTCTTATCACTAGCCTCCCCGAACCCTAACGAACGCTCCCTTCTCTCTCTCTGGGCCTGTCTGTGCAGTCCACAAGCACTCTCCAGACGACGTCGGAATCCTCCTGCCCCAAAGACAAGGACGGATCTCCGGAACCCGGGAACACGACCGGGAATTCTGTTGCCGCGGCAACCTCATCCGCGCCAGCGGCGGCGTCCGACAGGCCTGTGCTCACGCGGCAAGGTAGAGCGATCGGACGAAAAGTCCAGTCGAAAAAAAAAAAAATATGCTTTTGGTTTGTGTTTTTGACGATGACGTGTTTTGGTTGCGTGTGATTGTAAGCGTGGGATGAACGAGACGGAGCCAGTGAGCTCAAGCCTCAGGGTCCGTACAGTAGTTTGATCTTTGTTTACGTATGGTCTGTTTTATCTGGAGTGAGAGGTGGGTGTTTCACATGCATACCTGACTCCCAGCAGCATGCTGTCTATGATGTGTGTCAATTATGTTTCATCAAAGCCAGAAGAGTTTTCTACAGCCCTCACTTACTCACACACACAGACAGACAGCTGCAGCTTATTACAGAATTGGAATTTCTTTCATATCTAAGGCCAGTGCCTGGTATGTCACAGCTGGAAGGCAAAGCGTGCCTGTGTGTATGTGTGTATGTGTGAGTGTGCGGTGTGTGTGTATCTGCCCAAACCGCACACACTGACATTTGCAATCACCATCATTTCACTCCCACTCCCAATCTGATTGTTATTCTCATCCATTCCTACAGAGCGTAACAGATTCACATCAAGAGTGTCTACAATCCTAATGTAGCACAACCGACTCTCGGTTCCTAGGCGCCACTCTCATCACCCCATCTCTTTCAACTTTCAGCCCCTGATCCCTCTCTCATATATCTCGCTCCTTTTGAAATCCTTCACAAACCATCTCATTCTCCAGGCTCTACGTTCAAGCCTCTGAACCCGGTGAAGAGATTCGACAAGAACCGCAAGCGAAGCAGAAGGACAACCATCACGGGCATACCCCAACAGGTCCAGAGGGAACTAGGTACGCCCAGCACATACAGCATCACCAACTTCCCAGGACCCGAACATCAGGCCATGTCTGCCTGAACGCGTCATATTTGTCGATACCTTATTCTCCATCGTCGTTTCAGCTTTGCACCGAGGGTCTATGTACCAGCAGGGGGCGTCCTCCCAGCTCCCCAACGGTGGCAGACTGGTCAGCGAGGGCGTTGTTGTCATTCCCACCATCGATGGTGAGACTGCCGTGGGCAGTCCCGAGGGAGCGAGGGTGCACCTGTTAGATCTTGAGGTGAGATTTTCAGAAAAGAGTCACTTCTACCTCGAATTCCCTCTCTCTCTCGTTTTGTTCCTTTTTCTAAAATAGAAGTTTCCTTTTTCCGTTTCCTCTGCTGTGGTCTGAGCAGACGTCGAGAGAGGAGCAGCTACTGCGCCATCACCTCCAGGTGGTGTATAAGGACGAGCAGGACTTCAGCCACCATCGTTTTGGCTCCAGGCTCTCTCCTGCTTCCTCGAAGAGGCCCAAATCCCTGGCCGTTCCAGGCATGACATCGCCCTCCTCCTCCAACAGCTTCCCCTTCCTCCATGAGCCCTATGTATGTCCAATAGGATGCACATTATATTGTACTATATATATACTATATATATGATTCTATATAGAACTTTACACTTGTTTTCTGTTACTCCATCTTATGTATTTTCTGCTGTATTGATGGATTTGTTATAATACATTTACCGTGAAAAAAACTTTTGTAATTGTAATCGCAGGGTCCAGTGATGTCCATCTCACCCCAGGCCACCTACCTTTCCAAGATCATCCCTAACGCCATCCTCCCAGCCTCCATCGACGTGATACAGATCGACCGCAGCAACATCCGAAACCGTGGCAACAGCGTCAACCACGGTGGATGCGGATGCGCAGTCAGCCGGAGCAGCCTGGGGTCTGGCGGGTCCTCCGCCAGCCCCGCATCATCACGGAGGCTGGGCGGCGATGGTTCCAACGCAGACAGTTTCCACAGCAACCCCACAGCGGCCCAACCTGCAGCCTCCGGTTCCAACTGGAACCAATCGCAATCCTCTGACACTATCATTTCAAACTCCTCCACCATCTCCTCTAAGGGGAGTCCCGGCAGGGGCAAGGCCCAGATGATGAGCCATGTCAGGGAAAGGAGTCAGTCCAAACTGACTGCCGGAGACCAGGACCTGGTGAGCCTTCAGAGCTCAGCTAGTTGGGTTAGTGGTACCAGCAGCATTGGCGGAAGTGGTCAGGGCTCGGAGCATGGTATATCAGGGTCTGCGAGTGCTGGGGAGAACTTAGGGGGGGACAGTGTTAGGAACAGCCGGTCTTTTACTCGCAGCCTGTCCATTATGAAGACCAAGTTACCCCCGGCTCCACCTCGTAGGACCAACTCACTGCATCATGACACGGTGATTAAGAGTCGGTCCGGAGAGCTGGCGGATGTCAAAGACCTCAGTGATTCTTTGTCTGGAGAGGTGGAGGCTGGGACACACAGTCCGGTCAGGGAAGAAAATCGCGTGGCATTGGATACGTCGCAGTGTCCGGCCCAAGTTTCGGACTCTCCGGATTCTAGATCTCTGGAGGAATCCAGGTCTTCAGCCTCGTCTGGTCTGAGCCCAACACAGACCTCCTCTGGAGCTGGGGATGCACCAGAGCCCCAGGCTGTCTCCAGCAACTCCTCCCCAAAGAACACACCCTGCGAAGGGGGGAAATTTGAAAGGACCATGTCCCCTTCCAGTGGTTACTCCAGTCAGAGTGGCACCCCTACACTTTCCCCCAAAGGGATCTGCCCCACATCTCCCTGCCCAGGAAAGCAGAAGAAGAAGCCGGTGAAACCAGAGAGATCTGCTTCCAGAGCCTCCTCTGCGGCCTCGGCGTCGTCCTCTCTCACCTCGTTATCCTCCTCCACCTCTGAACCTGTCAATCACGAGGCACAGGCCAATAGTCCCAGTCCGCCTCAGCAGGAATCCCCGCCCCCTGTGGCTATGACAACCAAGAAGGCGATGGTGTCGAACCAGGCCCCTTCGCCTGGAACAGCGGTGATCCGAGAGCTGTTCAACATTCCGCCACCCCCCAAGGTCAAGGCCCCCTCCCCCCCTCCTCCAGAAACCTGGGCACACAACAGACGGACTTTTGAGCTGTTGTGCGGTCCTTGCCCAAACGCCACTAGGCTAGCCCAGCTACAGACACAACACCAGTTGAAAGACACCAAAACAAAGGCAACGACTCAGACTGAAGTTAGCAACAAGTCCCAAGGTCCTCCAGCTGAACAGCGTTTAGTAGAGGAAGCTGTTTTGCCTTCATCGGAGAAAGCTGAACTACAGTTGGTGAAGAATCCCGAGCGTGTCAGTCAGGAAGGTAAAAGTGCTGAATGTCTGAGTAAAGAGCAAAGAAGTCTATCGGTATCTGAAAAAGACGAAGCAAGGGAGGTGATCCAGAGACAGGAGGACTGTAGCGGTCCAGTTAAGGAGAGTGAGAGACTAGAATGTTTAGCTGTAGCAAAGAAAGAACCTCCTCCTGTCATGAAGAAAAGTACCCAAATGTTGCTAAGAAAAGAACACGTTAAGTCCGCTGAGTGTCAACAACAGAAACAGGTTGACAACGTCACAACAACTGTGACTGTGCAGTCACCTGCAGGGAACGGATCTGCCTTAGTCCCTAAGGTCGAAGCAGATTGCAAGTGTAAGGAGGGTGAAGTGAATACTGAAAACACTCAAGAGAATCCTCCTGTATCTCGGCTAACCATGCAAACTCTGTCTGTGGATCCTCCTAAAACGGACAAGATCTCCCCTCCACCATCTCCACCTCCAGCCCACCACCCACCCCCTCCTCCCCTCAAAAAGACCCCTCCATCTTCAGTGTCCTCTTGCCCATCTGAAGAGAGTGTGGTGGTTGAGGAAGAGGGAGTCTCCATGATGGAAACCAGCTGGCCTCCTCCACCGCCGCCTTTGGACGCTGTCTTCGACGGACCAGAAGAGATGGATTTCCCACCTCCACCTCCTCCGTTAACGACGGAGTGCTTGCCAGATGTGGTGGAGAGTTGCTCCTCAATCATGACGGTCCCTGACGATGCCACTCAAGCTATAGATGAGGTTGGAGCCACAATGAACGGGGAATGTACAGATGTGTCCTCCGTCGCAGTTCAGATTGGTATGGAACAGTCTAGACCGGAAGTAGCTGGTCAATCGAAGACTGCTACCATCATCTCTGAGGTCAGAGAATCAGACCATCAACTAACTTCACCAGGTTCACCAATTGTTGACTCAATTCTCAACAATGAAAGAGAGGAAGGTGTCACCAAAGAGCTAATGACAAACCAAGAAGAGACCGATCTCTTAATCGATACTTGCCATTTACAACATTTCCCACCCCCTCCACCACTTGAGGCACCTCCCCCACCACCAACAATATCAGTGAAGGAGTCTTCTGGAAGTTATCCCCTGGTACCTCTACTTAGCATCCCCCTACCTCCCCCTATACCATTTGAAGATCAACCTCCCTCTCATCCTCCTGTGAGTGCTCCATGTCCTCCCCCGATCAATGTTCTGTCTCCGCCCCCTCTACCAGCCGAGAACCAATCAGGCCCCGGAGTGACTTTCAGGAGGCAGCCCAGTCTGATGAACCGGGAGGCCAAGAACAAAGAGCTTCTGTCACGACACAAAAGTTCGCCCATCCCAAAAGAGGACGCCAACATTCCCCTGGTCACCCCCTCCCTGCTCCAGATGGTACGGCTCAGATCTGTCAATGTTGGAGAGGAGCAGGCCAACGTCCAATCAGAGGGCAGTTCGAGCAACGGGTCGAGTCAGGAACAGAGTTTAACGTCAACCCCAGGAGCCCAAATCATGCCTCAGAAACCCATTAGGAAGTCTCTGTCACTCAAATCCCCTCATCCATCACTAAAGTCTCCGTCTGTGATGCTTAACGCCCCATCCACGCGACTGCAGGAGGCTATCCGTATGAAAACAGCCGCCATGTCTTCCAGAAACGGCCTCCCTAGCCGCCTGAGAATGCATTCCTCCACATCATCCACTACCAGCAGCAGCGCTGGCGAACCTGGGGTGCAATCCCTGAAGTCACCTGAAGGGGGAGGGGACATACACAAGTCCCCTGCTTCCGCCGCAAGCTTCATCTTCTCCAGGAGCGCAACCAAGGTAATCATTGAAACGCCAACTGCCTCTTCCCCAGAAGCTCAGGCAAGCCTCAGGCAAAGCCTGGCCACCGAGCTCATGCAGGTCTCAGGACAAGCCACTGCTCCCGCCTCCAACGGTGTCGGCCAGAAATCTCAATTGTTACGAAAGCCTGGCAAAGTTCCGCCACCTGTTGCCAGGAAACCGTCCCCTGGAACTACCAACCTGCAGGAGATGCCTGCGTGTTCTGAAGGGGAAGTGAAGATTGGAGCAGAAGCTACCAGAAGCACAGACGCTGTGCAGCCTGCTAGCCAGCTGGCGTCTCTAAACCAGCAGACAGAGTGTAAGAATCAAACCAATACTAACAACACTTCTTTCACCATGATATAATGTATAGAATGTATGCTTTCGAAGATGCACATTGAAAGAGGCATGTTACCTCAGATCAATAGCCATCATGTCTCACTGTTGAGTCATGAAATGGAAGAATGCAGGTGCTAGCACTATACCCAGATGCTGAGTAATGTACCTCTACATGGTTGACAGGACAGCACAACATTCTTAAGAGGCAGCACAAATGCCCCCCCTCTTCTCAGCAGTCCTGTCTCTCTGTTAATAGGGGGGAAATGATAGGCCTGCCTGCCTGCTTGTCTTATGTCCCAAGTCGAATTAACTAGCATGTGCTTCAAGATGCACTAACATAGTTAAGATCAGGATCACGTGGCACTGATTAAATTAGCTCTGAACACAGAACGCTGTAGTCCTTTCTGATACTGTAACTGAATGTAGAGAGGCCATCCAAGCCTTGTCTAACCTCCCCCCCCCCTCCTCCCCACCCTCAGGTAATCCAGAGGCTTCAGACTGTTGACTATTGCCATTTTGAGACATACGCTTATGTGGACTGAGCTGAAGCCAGAAGGATGAAGCCAAGACTAGGAATGACCGGATCCTTAATGAAAGAGAGAGAGACGAGAGGGAACTTCCAACATCCGAGTTTTGCAATGTGTCTACACAGTCTTCTGTACACCACAAGCCTTAGCCTATGATGGCCTATATTTATGCAACAACAACAAAAAAATCGGTCTCCATTTATTTGATGTTATAGCTTTATTCTGGAGTATTTTTCTAGACTTTCATGTCTTCCAGTCTGCTCTAGCATTGTCCCTCCAGCACAACGGAAGTATTGCAGCAGGAGGTTTTGTAAATAAGGCAATCTAACGTAATGTTTAGGGAAGAGCGCCCTCTAAGGGCCGGAGTAGGTAGAAGTCACTGCAACCAGTCACTTCTCTGTTGTTGTATATTATCATTCAAAGCTGTCTGATTTTAGTTTTACTGAACTAGGATTTCTTGGAAAAAAATAAAACATGCATTTTTCTCATTTTGACTCCAACAATAGGCCACAACTACAATTGATATTCAAATTTCAAATATGATTGGATCCTTTGGATTCTTGTTGATCATTAGATTCTGAGAAGACAAATGATTCACTTCAATATAATTTGGTATAATTTTGTTGAAAAAGGTGTTTGTTGGTAAATGAGAAAAAGGGATGCTTAAAAAACCTTAGATTAAAGACCACTTTTCAGTTGTTAAGCACTTTTTGAGTCACATACAGTGAGATGTTGAAGGCTAAGTACAACAGTATTTCCAAAGTAACCATGGTAGTCTTTCTGGAAGCAATGTTAAAACAACAATAGTCGCTTCCAAGTTCTTGACCTCCAAATTTGGAGGGGCACAATATTTTTCTAGACTAGACTGCTTACACATTTAAATACACTATTTATGGACTCAATTCAGTTTTTATTTTATTTATGTTTTCTTGTATTAGATCACATTCTTTGTCTATAAGCAATGTCCATTTCTGTAAAACGCATATTGTGGTTATGAATGCCATTGTTACAAAATATTGTAGATTTACATTTAGGAATGCAATTTTTATATTTTATCATCACACATTAAAATATTGATTGACACACTGGATTAAGGAAATCAATTGCGACAGCAGAAGTTGTCCTTGTTAAAACTACTTACATACCTTACCTGAATCATATTATCTACACCTCAGCCCTTTGTGGAACCATTTGCTCAACTTTGTACAATTTCATGCTACCCACACGCCCATCAAAGTTCCCTTAAATATTTTCTTTTGACTCTACCCACAAGTCTTAATGCCATGTATAAGTGATGATTTTAAATCATTTAGAATAATGTACAGCTGTTTCTTTGTTATGAAAAGAGTATACATGATTAAAGTGTATTACAAATCCCACCTTTTCCCTTGTGTGGTGTGTGGTTGAACACTTGGCCAGGTTGGTTTACGTCACACTGAGAGCAGGTGCGCCTTATGCACCCTACACACCAAACCCAGTCTCATATTTCTGCGTATCTATGACACGGGTTTACACTTTTATTTTACGTGCCATATATTCGCCAAATCCCTGTTTTACGTGCAGTTTATACGCAAATTCCTCCCGTTCATTTCTATCAACAGAAAACGCGGCTAAATCACACGCAGAACGTCATCAACTCTTTATCGATTATACGTCATCATCCAGACTCGGATTTTACGGAGATTCACAATCTCGAAGCTTCCAAATGTATACTTTTTTTAAATACTTTTTTGAAGGGGAGGAATTTTCACCTCAAACACCTTCAAATAACAAACGTAAATTATTATTTGCCACCAACATCAAGCAGCATTCTTGTAAATAAAAATAAGAAAAAAGATATAACACACACAGGCAACATAGGCCTATAGGCTTATACAGGCCCGGTTCTTGCCAGCTCTGGAAGGGTGGGCTGGCAGATATCTTGAGGGGGCAATTATGGTGATAAATGATCTAGAAATTAAACCAGTTCCAGTGGTGAAGCAATAAACCAAAAGAGGGTGTAGTATTTGTCTTTGATACAACCCCCCCCCCCCCCCCCCCCAAGCAGTGGCGCAAAAAGTGGGTATTTAAAAATATAAAACATTATTTTGGGGGTATTTTCTATATGTAGCTGCTGTTGTGCGTTTCTGCATTTCCTCTATGTTATAAAACATTTTAGAGGAGTAACAGGTTAGAGTAGGCACCCTATCTCATAAGATTCCATCATAGAATTTTTGCCATCTCTGCTCATCTTTTCTTTGAGACAATGACATCATCAACCATGATCACAGCATGATCAGCTTTCAGCATCAGACACACTCGTGAGAGTGCCCAATCCCAGAGTTTAACCAGCGTTTATTCATGTACAGATGACTCAATATTGTGTGACAGTTGACACGCTGAAAGTGAGGCTAATTGTTTGTTTAAGAAGGTAAGAACCAAATGGAAAGATTTGATGGCATTGTAGTCTGATTTCCTTTACAGTGCACCTGATGCTAGATACAACCGTTAACTTGATCACTTGTTAAATAACACAAGACAACATCCCACTCAATCACAAAATGTTCCAGATCCTCAAGAATTTGCATATGCAACATCAACCTTCCTCAGTTTCCTGATATATCAAGAACAACCTTGACATTTACACAGGAAACAACCGACAGAGCTTCATTCCACTCCACATGAAAACACATTAGAGAATGCAGACTGTCAAGTGCTGTTCCCATGGTGACAAGTTTGTGGGGTTGTAACTTGGAGCAGCAACGTAGGACAGTGTGTGGGTATGGAGAGAGCGTATTTGAGAGCACGAGAGAGAGAGAATGTGTGATTAGCTGATGTTTCCCCCCTTCAGTGTTTTGCAGGTGATCTGTCCTAGTTTTGTCATCAGGTTCTTGTCTTGCCACTGGGCCACACACTCCCCGGACACCTTCAGGTCGACCTGCAAAGGACAAACACACAGGTTCACCCGTCTTGTCACATATATAAGCTGTTTGTTCTTTATTCGTTTAATACATATAAATACACAACACATGAAAGACATATGAGTGTGTGGTAGAAATGGCATATAAAAATAAAATAATAGTGTTCCATATACATACATACGTGTAGAAGTATAGTAAAATAACTGACAGGAAACAGGAAGTTGTCATACCTGGAGTTTCTCCCACACTTTCTTTTTCGGGTTCAGTTTGTCGCCTGGCTTGCCTGCCTCGTACCCTTCCACAAAGACCTGTTCCCCTGGCGACGACCCCTCCGGGGGGTCAAGAGGCTCCACCTTCCTGGGTTCTCCCTCACTGAGCACAGCCAATCAAAACAGCGAGAGCCACCAGCGAATCAGGATACAATGCACAGGGATTCGACTTTGCTGAGACAGTGTATGTACGTGTGTGAGCGAGTGTGTGAATGTGTGAGAGTGTGTGTGCGAGTGTTTGTTTGAGAGAGAAAGCCGACTCACATGGAGGCACAGAGCAGCATGGCTTGAGACTCCACCCCTCTCATCTTCTGTGGTTTCAGGTTGCACAGCAGCAACACCAGCCGGTCCTGCAGTGCCTCCTGGGAAACGTAGGCCACCAGCCCGCTCACCACCGTCCTGGGCTCCGCCTCCCCCACGTCGATCTTCTCCAGGTACAGCGAGTCAGCGTCTGGGTGCTGAGACGTGAAAGGAAGCCGGTCGGGTCAGGAACTACCAGTGAAATCTCATGACCAGGAGTGACAGGAACCAAAGTGATGAGAATCTGTCTACTGCCTTAAATCTTTTTTGAGGTACATGCAGATGATCCACCATCCTACCTTCTCCACGCTGATGATCTTCCCCACCCGGATGTCTAGTCTAGAGGGGACTAGGTCATCATCCTCCCCCCCTGCCTTGGGGTTCCCCTTGCCTGCGGCCTCTGGAGAGACACACACACACACACACAGGAGTTCAGGGTGAGGGGGATATAGCAGTGTGGTAGAGGGGAGTGTGTGAGAGGGGTGAGTCGGGTGTGAGATAGGGGTGAGAGGGGTGAGAGATGGGTGAGACCGGTGTGAGAGAGGGGTGAGGCAGGGGTGAGAGAGGGGTGAGAGGGGGGCGAGAGAGGGGTGAGGCAGAGTCTGATACTCACTGGTTTTGGAGGGGTCTGGGTAGGCCGTGTTGGTGAGTTTACGGAGCTCAGGAGACTCAAACTTCTTCCTGATGGGATCCAGCAGCTTGTTGAGGGCCACTTCCACAGAGGCCTTCAGGTCACCAGGGTGGATCAGCTGACAGGTCAGAGGTGAGCGTGGGGTCACGACAAGGCATTGTGGGACAGTGAAGCATTTAGGCCAAAAATGCAGGAAAAAAAGTTGACAAAATAAAGGATTTCTACACTGTACCTCCGCTGCAAAGTCCTTCTCCACTTCCTCAAATACTGTGAAGACTTGATCTCCTCCAAACTTGGGATCTCTTTTAATGGTGAACTCTAAAATAAAAACACAATGACATTAGTTGACTGCACAAGATGGTTCTTTGGGGGGGAGAGGTGAGGCGGAGGAGAGGAAGAGGGGGGTGAAAGCTCACCTCCGTGCAGGGGGAAGAGGACGTGTTTAACGAAGGAAAGGACTCCGTTGTTTTGGATGTTCCCGGGCTCACAGAAGGCCTTCTTCAGCTTCTTCTTCACGTCTTCCTTCCTGTCCAACAGGTCAATCTTAGACTCCTGCAGGAACAGGAAATCGTTTGTAAGTGGTAACACTCGGCACAAGAAAAACTGGATGGATGGGTGGGTGGATGGATGTTTGGCTGGATGGATGGAGGGTTCCTCACCTCTTCAGAGGAGCTCATTTTGCTGCCTGTCAGGCCTGGCACCATGGGGTTCATCAGATGAGCACGCTTGGCAAACCCCAGGGAGGGAAGGTACTGCAGAGAGACAGAGATAGAGAGTCGCACAGATAAACGATTAAAACGCCTTTCAAATGATAAAACACTTCACCCACAACCCCTTCTGAACGACAGCACAAAGTAGGAGGGATCAGGAATAGGCGGGTTGAAGGTACCTTCTCAGCCAGGGTGAAGATCTTCCGCTGGTCCACTCCCCCAAACTGGGCATCCACCTTCAGATACTCCTCATCCAGGGCCTGGGAGACACAGACACCAACAGAGTCATCCAGGCGCTCACTTCATGCATCAGATCTAAGGCCCAGCTCCTGAGTGTGGGCGTACCTGCAGGCCGGGGTAGAGCAGGCCGCTCAGCAGGGGGTGCTCCACCTGCTTCACCACCTCCGCACCTGCCTTCTTAGCGTCGTGCTCCGTCACCATGGACGACAAGCGGTACACATCCAGAGTGTACTCCCTGAGAGAGAGAGAGAGAGAGAGAGAGAGAGAGAGAGAGAGAGAGAGAGAGAGAGAGAGAGAGAGAGAGATCAGCAATAGTTGCACACGAGAACACTACTTCATTACAAGCAGATAAGTATGGTTTACAGAATTGCTCAAATAAATATATTGAAAGTAATCTATTGTATTATCGAAATGATTTTTCGATAGTTGCGAAGTATGTATTGATATACGAAAGTATAAGGAAAATCAATGAAGCAGACAGATTTGTTTCAATCTGAACTTTTTGCTTTGTTATCTGTGCTGTTGTATCTGTTTTGAGTGGGTGAATTGTTTGGGCAGCAGGTAGAAGCAGACAAAGACAAATATAGCAAAGCTACAGACACATGCAAAAAAAAAACACATAACAATTGAATCACAGTAATTAAGCCTTTATACTTCATACCACTGACACTGGAAGCAAGTTCAGCAAATGTTACCGTGACTACCCGTCTTCTCAACACAGGACTTACAGTAACGGTCTTAACAGCACACCTCTGTGAATACACCTCTACTGGGAGAGCACACCACTCAGACTAGTGTGTACTGTGCGTGTGTGTGTGTGTGTGTGCGCGAGGCTGACCTGCTGAGCTGGAAGTCTGTCCCCTTGACAAACTTGAGCTTGTCCAGCGGCACCCCGATGCTCTCCAGCATGGCCTTGATCACCTGCTCGTAGTAGCGCACCCGGAGCTCCAGCAGCTCCCAGGGAGCCTTCATGTTGTCCAGGTACGCGTGCAGGTCTGCAAACAGGATGGTCACCTGAGGGAGGAGAGGGGTGAGGGAGGAGAGGGGTGAGGGAGGAGAGGGGTGACGGAGGAGAGGGGTGACGGAGGAGAGGGGTGAGGGAGGAGAAGGGTGAGGGAGGAGAGGGGTGAGGGAGGAGAGGGGTGAGGGAGGCCCTTACGGGTAGGGAAACACACACAAATATTCAGACACATGCATGTCACATACACACACACACACACACCAACACACACACGCAAGTGGAGACGGACACAAGCCTTGTCTCTGTATGCCCACAGACAGAATGATCTCCTCACCTCACAGCCAGCCTTGAGGAAGTCCGCAATCTTGGACATGGGTACGAAATAGGCTACGTGGGGTTTCCCTGTTGTGGCTGTTCCCCAGTACACCTTCAGCTCTCTCTCCTGAAGAACCTGCTTAAGCTTATCCTCACCAAGAACCTCCTGCACATATCACAGACACCCACACGTATTAGGACAACAGTACAATGGGGGTCAGATGGCTGAGCGGTTAGGGAATCGGGCTACCAATCAGAAGGTTGCCGGTGTGATTCCTGGTCATGCCTATTGACGTTGTGTCCCTGGGCAAGGCACTTCACCCTACTTGCCTCGGGGGAATAGCCCTGTACTTTACTGTAAGTCGCTCTGGATAAGAGTGTCTGCTAAATGAATTAATGTAATGTAAATGTAATGTACAATAACCAATGTAGGCCTTGTGTTTGTGTGTGTGTGTATGTGTGTTGCTGTGACCCACCTGCAGGTTCCTGGTGATAAGGTGAAACTTGTCATCTGGGCTGAGCTGGTCTCCCATGGTGGTCTCCAAAATGTGTAGCCTGGGGACAGAAGGAATAGATGGACAACTTGTATTAAGACGTGCAATATATACACCCACGCAAAAGGAAGGAGCGCTGCTATCCGTCAACTAGCCCACGTTAGCTGACTTGCAAAATACAAAAGATCAGAACCAACTTCAGATAACTTCGAGCAACGAGCTACCTAACCGAATAATACTTGGTCGGTGTGACAGCAATCGTGTAACGTTTGTCAGGCAAGCTAAATCAGCTCGCCATTTAGATAACGGTACATGACTAACAACTCAGTTGTGTAAGAAAATGAAGAGCAGGGTGGGCAAATAAGACTATTCAACTTCAGCCCAAAAGTTATATACATAGTGCCGTGAATGGGTTTAACTTGCTAGCTAGTTGCCATATGGGTCACAGCTAGCACATCGAGGTTTATTAAATGAACCATCCCAACAGCAATTGCTAGCGAGTAGTGCCTACCTAACCATGTGTCACATTCGGTCTTGCTGTAATGTACTCCTACGGTTCTGCTGGTTAACCACTTCATGTAATGATTTTGTTTATAGGTACAGTAGTACACGAATGGCTTCTTACCTTACCTTGCGGAAACTGGTTTTAACTGATAAATGAAAGAAGCCGGATGGACCTGTCAATGTGTTGCATCAGCGCTGATTTCGCTCGTGCTGTGATCTACTCGTACACCTTACCATCGAGTCGTGAGGGAAAAGCAATCGAGTTTAGGATTGGTTGAACTCGGTTCAACTGCCATCGTTGACCGCTTGATGGCGAACTTACACCACTCGTGTGTGGCACATACTAGGTCTGGCAGTAGTCATTATAAGTTACGAACCTACGCTTACGATGCGTTATAACTTCACGCAAGAGCAGTTCCATGCTGTTTAAAATCAATGACATCCCCCTCACACATTTTATTTTCATGGTTGATTAATCAAAATATTGTCTCCGTGGTTTTGATCCTACTCCTCTTCACGTTATTTTATGTCATAGTAATGTGGGAAATGTTTGTCGAAGTGTGATTAAAAACAAAAAACTCTGAAAAGCCACATTACAATATCAATTAGTATTTATTAACAAAATTCAAACACTTTAATCCTCAACATCTTGTTTAAATAATTAGCCTACATCGACGTACATAAGTACATAACATCATTTGCTTCACAAATAAAGATATTTACAAGTTTACATACAATATATACATATGCACAATAGTTTACAAGACTAGAGTGAGTCAGAAGAGAACACGTCTCAAACACATTTATAACGACAAGATAAAAATGACACGTCACCATTAGATTATCATGTGTAGCCTATACCTTTTTTTCCTTTTAGAAACTTGGCAACGATCTTGTTGTCTCAAATTACTTTCTCGAGACAGTAACATGACATGGTTTAATGAAAATAGAAACTATCTGTTCAAACACAAAACATGTCCCCCTACAACTTGGACACCTTGTCAACACATTTAGGAGATAACGGCATGTGTTACATATGGCACTGTATGAATATATTCCATATCTGGATCAGATATAAAATGCACATAGGCTTTCTGTGGCACTATAATAGATATCCAGGTATAATCAAATGTTTAAATTTTCTTCACATCACTTTTCAATACACTTTTCAACCCATTGCGGTTTGTCACCATCCTCAAAATACTTTTTTGGATCTTTTTGTGCTTTCCCTTTTCTGAACAGTGTTGGGGTGATATAATACCTACAAGCAAAGACATGCAACAAAATTCAGGACTTACACACAAACCGCTTCAAAACTGACTTTGATTCAAACCATTTGTCGATACACTTGTTTACTGACATTAGTCTTTTGAAAAAAAAAAAAACATACTTCATTCATTGAACATCAACAGTGTTAAATCCTTAATGAGATAAATAACCAAGCATGACGATTCAGCAACCGTACAACCACTACCATTAAAAACGAATAAATATGTAAATAAGAATCCATGCATGTCACTAGAAAGGTGTCGTTATACCCAAGGTAGAGTCAAAGACTGAATTGTAAGGAAGACACTTTCTGTGGACACTTGTGGCTATGACAGCTTGTTAGCTAGCATGTATTTTTAGTGGTTTATGGAGGTTCGCAGGGGAACTAAGCATAAGGTCTTGGACCAATTAATGAAATACAATTACATTTCGTGAGAACATGTGAGCCTCTACAACGTCTAACGTTAAAACAAAAGACGTTTGACCAGCGGATGCGATTGAGGCAATGAACAGAAAGTTCATACAGAAATCAATTGTCAGCATAAAGTTGGTAGAAATATTCAAGTTGACAAAACATCTAAGCGTCTATGCTACTGTTCAGCTGTTGTGGTTTTGAAACCCTCCAGAAAAGTAAAGAAACACAGGTGTGATACCCTTTAAGGGTCATTCAAGTTTCTGATGACAGACACACACCACGGTGGGTTAGAGTGGAGACCAAGTGCAGTATACTAGATTAAAGGCCATTCAAGTCTGTCTATTGCAGCATATCTAACAGTTCTATTTCAGTATGAAGCACCCAAAGTTGGCAATAACCCAACAGGTACTACTGCACCAATCACATTTCTAGGTTTTTTTTTGTGCAACTTCAATAAAGACCAGAGAGTCTTCATCTCAAATGACCCACTTTCCCTCCTAACACAATGCCCTACTTTGTCTAAAAAGTAGCACACTATATAGAATAGTAGGATTCACTAGAGATTTGACCCAAAACACAATAACAACAACACAATTGGGTAAACTGGGCCATCGCACTTAAAGGCAAAACTTCAGCCAAGGAAGGTCTTGGTGTGTTCTTGGTCGTTGCCGTGGCGTTCGAGAACGTCGATGATGACCCTCGCCGTCGTCATAGAGACGGGGGTCTGAGGAAAAGGAGCGGCAGCAGCCTCGTGATTGGACGCCAGGGTTCCCGTTAGGTTCAGTCTTTGTTGGTCCCACCCCTGGCATAAGCAGCCATCCAGCCCCCCGATTGGTCCCAGAGCTTTGCGCGACCTAAGCCAGGTTCGCCAGCTCAGTGGAGTCTGTTTCAGAGTCCGAGTTGTCCCTGACAGAGGAGAAAGAGAGAGAGAGCACACACACACACACACACGTTAGACTGACAGCGTAGGCCACTCGACACATGCCACTTCTTACTCAAACAAGCTTGTTGTCGCTTCAAACCTCGGTTCATTAGTTCTCACCGTTGCTCCTGCAGCAACTTGCGGTTGCCCTGCCTCCTCTCCTCGTCGATTGGATAAAAGTAAAAGATGACCAGGCCAACCATGATGAGCGCTATGGGCGCCGCGGAGACCAGCAGCTTCAGGGTTAAATCTACCGCTGCTGGTTGGGTGCAGCCTCGAGTGACGTAGCCTGCAAAACTAAAGGAGGAAGCAGAATAAAACTAAATCAATCATCTACTTAAACTATCCTCTATTGGTCCAAGGTCCAATGAACAGGATGCTTAATAATGATTTCTCCAATCAATTTAAACCAGGTCAACGTCAAAATGTACACCCATCATAAAATCTCATGTGATACACACACACACACACATAATGGATAACTGGATCAGATAACAAGGTGCCATAATCTAACCCTTTGAAATGGGATTTGGCTTTGATATCTGATGACATTATATTGTGCAGCAAGACTCACGGGAGTTAGTGCGTTCTGAACACTTACTCTAGACTGAGCGTGGAGACGCCCAGAGAGATGCCGGATGCAAACTTGGTGAAGAAAACGTAAAAGGAGTAGAAGATAGCCTCATGACCATGGGAGTCTGGGTTCTGCACTTGGAAATCATCCACCACATCCGGAAGCATGGACCTAAACACACATCACAGGGTTAGGGCATGTGACACACACACACAAGTTCACTCAGATACAGAGATAAGATACCAAAAGACCAATTGAAAGAGCAGGAGATTGAGGGTGAGAGGTGCCCGTGGATGAGAGTTGTTGTCGTCTGATATCGACAGTGTTTTAGAATGTGTGTGTGTGTGTGTGTGTGAGACTCACCAGGGCAGCAGAAAGGCAGCTGCAACTCCCACTCCGGCAGCAAAGGACACAACGTAGCTGACAACCAGATTACTCTTCACACACACCACCAGGATCATGAAGGGAACCACCGACTGCCGGAGGGAAACACACACATTAGCCCAAACCATCACACACACACACACACATTAGCCCAAACCATCACACACACACACACACACACACACACACACACACACACACACACACACACACACACACACACACACACACACAACTTCAAAACCATCACACACACACGACTTCAAAACCATCACACTTCTGTGATTCAGAGAGCAGCCAGAGGGTGGCGCTATATCTGATACCATAACTGTCTGCATCAATCTGTTGGCAAAATCTCACCGAGGTTCCAAAATACACTGCTGTCTTCTTTCCAAACTTGGTCAGGAACCACTGCCAGAAGGGAATAGCCAGGGTGGCTGCAAGCTGAAGGAGACAAAATACATGAGTTAATTATGTAAAGTCTATCCAGAAGTGTAGCCAAAAACATCCGTTCTGGAAGTTTGTTCAGGATTCATGGATGCAGAGAGAAAAGCTTGTTCAATCAAAGTGTGTCTGCATGCAAAACACAAAAGCCTTGCTTCCTTGCAGCTGCAGCGCACACATTAACCCCTAACAGTTTCCTCTGAACCACAAAGCTGTCGATGAAAACTCACCCAAAGACAACAGGTCAAGTCCGGATAGCACATCAATGCTATACAGACAAACTCCCACAAACACCCACCTTGCTACAATCCAGCCCCCCCACCACACACACACACACACACTTTCCCCTTGAAACTCCAGCCAGGAAAAACAACGTTCCTCCCCAACATACAAAACACAACAAGTCTCTGAGAGAACAGGCAAGGTTCTTTTTATTTGTTGCCATTCGATGGACTACCCGCTGTTCTCGGATACTGTTTCGTTTGTCCAGGTTCTGGACGCCCTATCCGTCCCCCCGTTGTTTAATCCACTGTAGCGATGATAACAAAGGCTCCTGTTACTCTGACCCCACCCCTGGCAGTCACACCTGACCTGGACACACAGAGCTGGGGTCAGACTGGAGACTTGCCTCTGTTGGTTGAGGCAAGTCTGGATGGTTCAAACTAGGGCTTGTTAAAGTTCCACTGAGACGATTCTACAGTGATTCTACGACCTCGAACCCTAATCCGAGTTTGTCTGACTTGGCTTCAAACAAAGTTAATTTAAGTCAGTGAAACCATTAATGTAATTCCACAAGCTTGTTGGCTGTAATCCCTTGCGTAAAGTAAAGGATTTGAGCGTAATCTTTCCTTACTCGCTTGGAGAAACCGGGATTTGCCAGTTCTATACTGTACAGTGAAGATTTCACCACCAACCCCGACTCATGATGAAGACCAACCGAAATTCCTGGCTGGATTTAAAGTATTAGCATAATGACACATGACTTCTTCCTGACATTAAAAAGACCCCTCCACTGTCTGAATGTAGTCTTAAAGAGAGCATGAGGAGGAGAGAAGGAGAGCCATTTCTCTAGGACATGTATTACTGGTGACGGACAGAGAAGGAAGGGGGTGACCATGGGAACGGGCTGGCCTTTAGCGAGGCAGAGAGCCCGTCCACAGATCACAGCAACGATCAGTCTGAACGAGACATGAGGTCTCGCTGGGAGCGGCCAGCTCCTGAGAGTGGGAGATTTACGCCCTCTCACTGGGCCAGCAGTCTTTTGTGAGCTGAGGTATGGTAGGTCAAGATCGGACTTGTGAAAAAGACTTATTTAAATCTCTATGGGAAAAGGTGTCTCATAAAGAACTGGTTGTATAAGAAACATTGGATAGCACTGTGTGTGTGTCCTCACCATAATGACTAGTAGAATGTTCTGGAAGTCGTTTCTGAAGCCCAGGGTGTAGCAGCAGAACAGGGCGAAATTCCCTTCCAGAAGCTGCAGAAAGAAGCAAACAGAAAAACATTGAGGAAAAACTCACACACACCCAACCCTCAGGTCTACTGACACAGGGAGCGGCTTAGCCTAAAAACCACTAAAACACACACACACACACACACACTAAAGGAGCTGTAGCAGACCTAGCACGCACACACACACACAAGGAGTAAAGTGGTAGCCACCGCAAGTTGAAAGCTCAGCCAGTGTATATAGCTGCGCTACGGTTACTTTATTATTGTAGTTAACGGCGTTACCGTGAGAAAACCCCTGAGGTTTGGGCACCCGTGTTCCACTCACCATGAAGCCCAGGGAGGTGAACAGGAAGCCCATCACCAGCTTGGCGTAGGGTCCGTGGCCCATCACCAGCCTGATGCCCTGGAAAAAGGACATGGGCTCTGACCTGGGACGACATGAGTCTGGAGGAGAGAAAGAGAGAGAAAGAGAGAAGGTGTAAAAAAACTGTCTGGAGGTCCCATATGCCATCGGCTGTTTCCTACCATCTCTAAACCCTCTGAGTAGGCAGGTCTGAAGCGTGTTTCAGCCCCAGGTCTGCCCAGCTCAGGCAGGACAGACAGATAAACAAAGATCTTACCTTTCTTCTCTCTCACCCCGAAGAACAGCACAATGGCGCAGAGGACGTAGATGCCACAGATGATGCCAGAAGCGATCATGTAGGCGGTTTTCTACAGCGGGAGAAGACAGAACAGGCAGCAGGGTCAGCGATACAGGATCTCAAAAGACCGCAAACGAGTGTGTGTGCACGTGTGGCCCAAAGAGAGGGAGAGAAAGAGAAAAGGAGTGAGTGTGTGTGCGTGCGTGCCCTACCGTGTGGTCCAGAGAGATGACGGGGTGAGTGACGTTGACCTCTGACCCCGTCAGAAGGGACGTGGCATTGGAATCGTTTCCGTTTAGGGTGACATCACCAAGTACGGGGACGCAGGGCGCGTTAGCCATGCCCACGATCTGCCCCTGGATGGCTGTACCAATCACAGTGCCCAGAACCTCCACAGTCATCCCTGATTGGACGAAAAGCAGGAAAATCTATCAAACCTAAAAACAACAGCCCTTCCCCCCTTCATGCAAAAACATCCATTGCATCCCAGTGTCGACCGTGCCATCCTAATAAAGTTGGGTGGGTTTGGATGGGAGCGGGGCTTACGGTATGCTGTGGCAGAGTCCCTCTCCTTCTGTTCGTCGCTGATGAACATGGTGAGGGCCGAGTAGGGAACGTGGAAACACTGCAGGGGAACAGCAGGGCAACAGGGTGAGAACAGACCTCATGCCCAGCTGGTTGGGCAGCATCTGCACTGTGTGCGGGGGTGTGGTACTCACTGTCTGCATGGTCTGGAAGAGGCAGTAGAAGACCAGGTACCAGATGACCTTGCCATCTTCAAACGGGGGCACGTACCAGATGAGGAAGTAGCACAGGACAGCCAGGGGGGTGGAGAACAGGATCCTGGGAGGGAGGGAGGGAGGGAGGGAGGGAGGGAGGGAGGGAGGGAGGGAGGGAGGGAGGGAGGGAGGGAGGGAGGGAGGGAGGGAGGAACAGGTCAGTCTGTGAAAACATGAGGGTACTCAAGCGAGTAACTACACAGAACAACAACAACAACAACAACAACAACATCATCATCATCAACAACGTGTTTGGCTTCACTCCTGGCAAGAGATGATTTATTAATGAAGTTCACTAAAGTGCCTTTGTCTGCCGCGTCACCCTCCGTCACCCGGCTAATGCCGACTTTGTGCCAGGCGACAGGCGACAACTGCAGCCGGGCCAAAACGGGGACAGCAATTATTATGTTCCTTCCAGGGAGCCAAAAGCGGCCTCAAACAGCAGGGAACTGCCTGTCCTGGACCAGGATTGGAACATTTGTCATTGTCTCTCTCCTCTCTCTCTCTCTCCTCGTCATTGTCTCTCTCTCTCCTTGCTCAAGTCTAAGGAATGCTGCTTCACAGGAGCAGTTTCCGCCTCCATCTAAGGAGGGTATTATGATGATACAGGTTTAGTAGCTGTGAAAGGAAAGCCTGTCAGGAGTTATGCAAAAGTGCTCCTGTCTATATGACGCATGAGACAGTCCCATACTCCTTTTTGACTGAAGCACTTGAAGCTTTCTCCACCAGGACATAGTCACGCCTTAACTACCCCCCCCCCCCCCCCCCCCCTCAAACCCAAACGCAACACAACCATCACAGGAAAAAGGAGTGGCATATACTAAATTACACTAATTTCTAAACTGGGGAATGTCTTTGGTCACTTCCTGTCCAGATACCATCCCCAAACGCCACCCACAAAACGAGGAAGAGGAGTGTTCTTTCCCAGACAGGAAGCAGCCACTATGCTGCCAGTCATTGGTGAAACAGGAAAGAATATCAGGTGATCTTGCAGAACCCTTCAGGGTCTTTCCCTCCCCCCCCAAGGGGGGGGGAGGGAAAGAGAGAGAGCAGGGGGGAGAGAGAGAGAGAGGGGCGGAGAGAGAGAGAGAGGGGGGGCGGAGAGAGAGAGAGAGAAAGAGAGGGGAAGGGAGAGAAAGAGAGGGGGAGAGAGAGAAGCGTGAGATGACTGCTGGCTTCCTCCTGCGAATGAGGTGACTTGGGGGAGGGGAGAGGGGGGGGGGGGAGTGATCCGGAGCCAGAAGGTGTCACGATGGCATGTTCCCACGAACCCTGGCCTGCTTTGATGAGCGTTTCGAGCGATGCTTCAGGAATACTGCAGCCATGCCCATATGAACACGGGGTTGGTCAAACACTGGTCACCTCAACCCGTCCACTTATGATCAGACTTTAAACCTTTTGTCTCATGTAACAGGCAAACACACACTCTCGCCCAGGTTCCATAGAAGAGAACACGCTCACGGCGCAAAGGTTGCGTGTGTGTGTGCGTGCCGAACTACACGTCGCCAAATACAGACTGCAATCAGATGTGATGGGTTCTCACCCTGCTGCCTGCCCTGAGCCATCCCAGCTCTGCTAGGCAACCCTGTAGCACCACACTGAGACTGTCAACCAGCAGCATGTGACTGACAAGGCCCAGCCTGAAATATCGTATTACAGCGTCCACTAAAATAGCTATGCTAACTGGTAGCCTACTTCAAAGGAAGAAAAAAAAAGAAACAGGGCATGTCCTGACAGGTTTAAAGAGAGAGAGAGTAGATTGAATAGGAAATGAGAGTTGGGAGACAAAAATATTGTAAAAGATAAGATCTTTTTATGTGCCTTGGAAATGATTAAAGCAGATAACATGATGGTGGCCATTTTGTCCTCCAATGCACCCATTGTGGGTCTGTATACACAAAACAATGCTAACCCCCATGGGAGTCAGGTGGCTGAGCGGTGAGGGAGTCGGACTAGTAATCCGAAGGTTGCCAGTTCGATTCCCGGCCGTGCCAACTGACGTTGTGTCCTTGGGCAAGGCACTTCACCCTACTTGCCTCGGGGGGAATGTCCCTGTACTTACTGTAAGTCGCTCTGGATAAGAGCGTCTGCTAAATGACTACATGTAAATGTAAACCCAGCCTATATTTGTGCTGTCTTAAGCCTAGCCTGTATACCTCTTTAGACGCTAATATGCATCATGTCACAATGTCTTACAACCCCATTGACAAATTAAGTCTGTTTATTTTTTTGAGTGAATGTGGCTGGTAGGATAAACCTGACGGAGTAGACATTTGCAAATTCAATGAACATTAACTTTAAGACAGGTTCTCCAATCCTGGTCCTCGAGGGCTGCTGTCCTGCATGTTTTAGACGTTTCTCTGCTCCAGCACACCTGATTCAAATGAATGGGTGGTTAGCCAGCTCTGTGGAAGCCGGGTAACGACCATTCATTTGAATCAGGTGTGCTGGAGCAGAGAAACATCTCAAACATGCAGGACAGCGGCCCTCGAGGACCAGGATTGGAGAACCCTGCAAAGATAACAATTTATATCCAAAGCAATACATGCAAAAAGAATGAACAGCCAACAAAAGTTTTTTTTTTTTTTATCAACATTTTACATGGTTTAAAAAGCAACTACAGTGAAATCTACAACACAAACACACCATTAGTATTACTAGTTACTCAAAGCACCAGTCAGGCCTATTCTCACCACCACACATCTCTTGAACTATAGTAACCTCCCGGATTCCTCAGTCAGCCTTCAAAAATGTCTATACAGTCACGCAGCCGCTCTGCCATTGGCTGCAGCAGGTGGTGTGTTGTGGGCTGGACCAATGGGGGCCTCTCTCCTGCTCCACCCCTCCCCCCACCCTTAGGCATCCCCAAAACACGCTAGACCGGAATCTGAAACAGGCCGCCCCCTTTTCCTTTATTTTCTGCCTGCACAAATTGAATTGAGATATCAAGTTGACACTTGTCTGATCTACGTCACTAAATTCTATAATTCTGATTTAGATTATTCGGATCTAGATACGGTATAGGCTGAAAGCAGAGCACAATTAGAAGATGCTGGTGTTTTAAATTCCGACAGTCGACCATAGCTGCACTATTGACAGAAACTCTGCCAATAGATTATTAATACGCACCACAATGCTTTTTTTAAAGACCCCATCCTACCTCCAGACTTCCTGGAGGAATTTTCAGACAATGTGCTTGATTGAAGGTTTTGCTAGTTGTTAAATCTCATACAGTAAGGTGCTTTGTGTGATGAAACAGGCCAAACAATACCAGGAAAAGGAAAAAAACACCCACTGGTCAAAGCATTTCCTCCATTACGTCTCCCCATTTGGACATGACATTAAAAGCACATCCGCATCCACTGAGGGTGGAATCAATAATTCAGCTCATTTAGGTGCGCGCTCACTGTAATTGTCCACAGGGAAACAAATAAAGGAACTGATCATGCCAGAACCACCAGGGTCCTTGTGCTGCCATGGTTTATACCCAGCCCCCCCTCACCCTGTCACCCTCCTTCCCCCTGTCACCCTCCCTCACCCTGTCACCCTCCCTCACCCTGTCACCCTCCCTCACCCTGTCACCCTCCCTCACCTGGACATTCCATGGTCCTTCTCAGAGGATTGTACCAGACAAATGCCAATACCCCCCCCCCTCCTACTCTGTTCTAGATACCACTACCTTCAACCACAGATATTTTAATATGCAAACACACACACAAACACGCACACGTGTCTTTTCCAGCCTTCTCACCCTCCCTCGACTGACCCAAGCCTAGTCAGCATCTGGTTTGTACACCCATCACGCCCACCCTAGTTTCTTCTCCCTCCTGTCAATCTCCACCTCAGGTTTCCCCAGCAGGTCTGGCAAGGAGCAGAGGGCGCGAGTCCCTCCGTCTCCGAGTACAGCCTCTGTGGAAGGTACACCAGCCACTTACGCAACTCCCAAAACACTCTGTGCTGTACCTCCCTCACAGAGGGGGCCATTGGGGCCCACCGCCCGGCCGGCAGGCTCGGCCCGTGGGGAGCTTGCTTAGCGTGGGCTCGTGGCTGACAGGGTCAACTGCGAACTGAAACACGTCTGATTTGTACATGCGTAGAAAACGGAATGATTAGGATTAAGTTGAGTGCTCGATTGGCGAAGCAAATTCCAAGCCACTTGGTCAGTGGCGTTGGTGGACGATTGCAGAGAGAGAGAGAGATGCAGAGAGAGAGAGATGCAGAGAGAGAGAGAGAGAGAGAGAGAGAGAGAGAGAGAGAGAGAGAGAGGTGTGTGTGTGAGGGGCGCTAGGTGACTGGGTCATCGGCCGTGACAAGCAATCCTTTGCAGCATCGGGATTGTGCCCTTCACACTCTTCCAGGGACACGGAGAATGAGGCTATGTGAGGATGTGTGAGGCTGTCACTGTCGATCTGGGGACTGTGTTTGGACACATGAACACGTGTTGCCCCACCCGGCCATAGTAAATGAGTGGTTTCCGCAGTCAGAGGTCAAAAAATAAGATTGCTTCAACACAGACCTGGGGGGAGGGGGTTACGAGAAGCCCACATTAACGACATGAAGGACTTTTCCAATGTACATGGCATGCAAGACTGGGCCTCTTAGCAGCCATCAGTTATATTTACCAAGAACACGCCAGCAGTTCTTGTAAGAAACTGCATGTCAGGTAATTTTTTTTTATACCTTAATCACCTGGCTTTCTCTACTTTTCAATCCTTCTTAATCTTATTTTGGTCCATAAATGGAAAATAAAAGTGTGTTTTTAATCCAGAAGCAATAAAAAAAACGTTATAGTCTTCCATTTGAACGTTGAACTATAGTAACCCTACGCACCCAACCCTCTGCTTCGAGCAACATGCAAGCAATCACACCACCAGACTCCACCCCACTTAAACTGTGAGTCACTGACTCCACCCCACTTAAGCTGTGAGTCGCTCAATGAAACCTTCATGCTTTAGCTTGCGACCAAACTTGTGGAGAGCTAAGCTAACCACTGTTAGCTGACAGGAAGTGGACCTACCAGGGTAGCATGCGTCCGAAGCGAGTCCAGGGGCTCCGGGAGACCAGGAATCCCACCGTGGGGTCAGTCACCGCGTCCCAGGCCCGGCCCACGAACAGGATGATGGAGGCATAGAAGGGGTCCACCTGAAGAGGAGAAACAGAACCGTGTGTGTTAAGACCTGGGCTGCGTTTCCAGATAACGATGGATCGTATCAACAATCGAGCAAAAAAACAAAACCAGCGATATTTCTTACGTGCGTTTCCCAAATATGCTCGTAAGGAGTAGGCTAATCTATGCGCTTTCAAGAGCTACGAATTTTAAAGAGACACTTTAGCTACGGTGTCTTTGGGAAAGGCCCGTAAAACTAAGATTTGTCGTACGATGGATTTGGGCTTACAACGCTTCGGGAAACGCAGCCCTGGTCGACCCAGTAAACAATGACTTAGTGTTTACATTTACATTTAGTCATTTAGCAGACGCTCTTATCCAGAGCGACTTACAGTAAGTACAGGGACATTCTCCCCGAGGCAAGTAGGGTGAAGTGCCTTGCCCAAGGACACAACGTCATTTTGCACGGCCGGGAATCGAACCAACAACCTTCTGATTAATAGCCCGACTCCCTAACGGCTCAGACATCTGACTATCTGTTTGGTTGAAATCACGTAGCCTGATCAGTCATCTGTCCGTCCCTGTAGAATACCACACATACAAGCACGAAGCCACAAGAACAACCCCTGCTTTCTGAGAATTACTTTGCAACATTGAGATCACCGAGACTGTGGCTGATGTTCAGATAGCTACAAAGAGATACTGTATAAATCCTAGCCCCTTAGAGTAGGCAGCCTACATAATATGTAAACCCATATATTTCAACGCAAACAGACAGCCATTCGATTTTTGTTAAAAAGATCACATGATTATACGTCTGTATAACGGTTAAGGACTCTAGCATTTACATTTAGTCATTTAGCAGACGCCCTTATCCAGAGCGACTTACAGTAAGTAAAGGGACATTCCCCCCGAAGCAAGTAAGGTGAAGTGCCTTGCCCAAGGACACAACGTCATTTGTCACGGCTGGGAATCGAACTGCCAACCTTCAGGTTACTATCCCGACTCCCTCACCGCTCAGCCATCTGACTCTAGCAGAGGTGACACAGCAAAATCCCACAGCGGACAAATGAGTCTGAACTGTCCGACCGTGCTCTTGGCCTGTGGGCCCCACGCTGTGCCGGCTGGACGCTGTGCCGGCTGGACGCTGTGCCGGCTGGACGCTGTGCCGGCTGCATGACTCGTAATCACTGATCTTAGCAACAGAACAAAGCCGGCCCTGGGAAGCTGTCCACTTGCGCACCATCTTACAAGATAAACGTCAAAACCCATTAAAGCCGGACCCTCGGCCTCCTCTCTCCTCTGCCCTGGTTGGGATAAGCCTCAGTTAGCTTTCTGGCGATACAGTGGCCCCCCCAGAGTGGCCCCCACAGAGTTAATTACACACACACAAAAAAAAGAAAATAAATGTTTCAACCTCTTCATTTTCCTGAACAATGGTTCCATTCTTGGCGAGCAATGGAGTCACTCAGCACACAGTTCGTGTGTGTGTGTGTGTGTGTGTGTGTGTGTGTGTGTGTGTGTGTGTGTGTGTGTGTGTGTATGGCGAGAGGAGGGGGGGGATCATTCAGTGGCCCGAGCCCAAGAACCATGCATACCAGCCAATACATAATAAATGCCGATGTGCAGGTCACACTGCTATGGGGTCTTCTAGGGATAGGTGCAAGGTTCCATCAGGTCTTAACCCTTGTGCTGCCTTCGGGTCACATGACCCAAAAGGTTCATAACGAACCATCGTTGTGTTTACCCAAATAATTTTCTTTTAACCTTCGCAATGTGGGGGGTCTGAGACAGCCCAACGGTTAAAAGAAAATGCTTCACTTTGTTTTTGTATGTGGTAAAGTTGTCGCAATATGACGGTGGGTCACAATGACTGATGGGTCAGAATGACCCGAAGATAACACAAGGGTTAAAGTAATCAAGTGTGGATGGTCAGGTGATTCCCCACAGAAGGCTGTGAGGGTTTGAAACGGGACCAGGCCGATGACTCACCTGGGCCACGTCCAGAAGGTAGATCTGGAGGAAGAAGCCGAGAGCGCATCCTGTGATCTGGTAGGGGGCTCCGCCGACAGCGTAGCACAACTTGTTGCACACCGACAACCGGTTCCTCGTCTCATGCTGGGAAGGAGGGAGAAGAGTTACATTTAGTCATTTAGCAGACGCTCTTATCCAGAGCGACTTACAGTAAGTACAGGGACATTCCCCCCCGAGGCAAGTAGGGTGAAGTGCCTTGCCCAAGGACACAACGTCATTTTGCACGGCTGGGAATCGAACCGGCAACCTTCTGATTAATAGCCCGATTCCCTAACCACTCCAGCCATCTGACTCCCACAGAACGGCAGGGAAAGGGTCAAAATTCTGTCTTTTCCAGGAACATGTGATATCGTTAAAAACCCCATCTGGGAGAACTTTGGAGGTTCGGTTTGCAAGGGCTGATCCGTTTTCAGTCTGGGGCCTTTTTGCGGGCTAGCTAATAGCTGAAGGCATTTTACGCCATCCGCAGGCTTACCCCAGTTCTTGAAATGACTACTCTGAAACCACATCTCACATTTGCTAGCCTGTGCTGACCTAAACCTACACCAAGGTTCTCACCTCAGTCTTCTACAAACAACACTAACGTGAAGCAATGTTGAGAAAAGAGAGAAACTGAGAAAAACGACTGGGTTTCATGAAAAAGAACAGGTCAGTCCTGTTAAAACCACAATCAGAAATGGCTTCAAACCAGCAGTACAAGCTATTGATAATTAATATTGATTAAGCTACTGATTATCTTTGCCATTGATTATCTTTGCCAGCAAGGCAAGCCCATGCCAGGGCCAAAGTTACCCCAGAGCAATTACTGCCTGTCCTCTAACAGAGCAGTTACACACACACACACACACACACACACACACACACACACACACCTGTTGGCCGGGGAAGTTCTCACTCGGCTGTTGTTTCCCCTCACAGGTACGGCTTGTAACCGACAGTTTGAGAACTCAATACGGCTTACCGGCCAATGGGTGGTCAGGGGCAAACACTCACACCTTCCCTCCACGGCCAATCAAAATGCTGTTTTCCGAAAAACAACAAATCAGACTGTCACTTAGGGTACATGTTTAATCCTAGAGGTGGATGCATAAAGGATAAAGTACTAACTAACGCTACGGAACGATGGCGTTCGGACCTAGGCTACGTTGAGTGTTGACGCTAGGCCACAGACAGAGACCAATGCTGCCGTGTCACCTACTGATGGAGCCTGAGATGCAGAACACCTATATGATAATCATATATATCACCTGATGTGATAATCACATCAGGTGATGACAGGACACATCGCCGTCACTTGGTCTAATGATACGACTCACTGTTCCCTGAACGTTTGTTCGACATGAAACACGATCTCCTTTATAACCCTGGTAGAGAAGGACATATTCAATGTACAGATTGACCTTGACAATAGTGAACCCTGGTCTGTGGTATAACCCTGGTCATAGGGAAGGTTGGAAGACAGGTCTGGAAGAGGACTTCATGCAAAGCATTCCTTTCATAGACTGGTATCTAAAAAACGTAAGTCAATGGCAAGAAAATGTGTCTGTCAAGCTTGACTTGTCAGGCAGCTGATCCAGGGTGAGCAATAAATAAAGTGTGCAAGTGACAGGAAGATTTTCCAATCATATTCACCTTTCAAACACCGTCATTCCAAAACGTCGCCCCCTAAAGAATAGGACACCAACTCAAGCTGTCGTCCCATATAGCCTAGTCTAAAAATAAATAAGCCCCACATGCCTTTTTACATATAAGAAACTAATATGTGTTTAAGTGATTAAGTCTTACTGAATTTATGACCCCAGACAAAATGTATAATGTTTTTATATTTGGTTATTGACGATCAAAATTGGAAGGGCAACTGATAGATTACACTTTTTAGCTCACTATGGCGCTCGTGACGCCGTCTGAATGACACGTAGCTCTACCGGCAACACAAGCATCCCCCAACCAGAGATCCCGAGGAAGAAATAGAAGAAATGTACATCAAAGAAAAAAAAGAAAATGCCATAAAAAAAATACTATTTCAATGGGAATTTTAAATCCATGTAAAAAAAACGTATGTATGAAGTTAATGTGAAAAAACGATTAAATGATAGGGCGGGGTAACAGCCAACCATGAATGTTACAGCGTTATATCACAGAAAAAAATGTATGATGATACGTCGCACATAAACGATGTTCTACAACAACATAGAACGATACTCATTTGTTGCTGTTGTTGTTTTGGAAACGAATCCTTAGTTGGAGAAGAGTGATTCAGAGCTATAGTACATCAGCTAACGTTGCCGTTCCAGTTCCATGCATTTGCATTCTCCACCCCATTTCAGTGGGTCTTTTACGATATAACCACTACTACCACCAGTAGCCTACACACGCCCACGAAACGTGAACTCGCCGGTTAGATGACACGTTCTCCATTCAGTATTTACTTTCACACGTTTCCCCCCCTGTAATATCATGGTGGATCAAATGCAACAATATTTTAATTCATGGACAACAAAATGAATAAAGAATGAATGAGCGTACCTTGCCGGCTAGTTTAATGCCATCTGGACTGCCAGGTTTGCTCAGCAGACTCGCGTTGGAATAGTGCTCCGCACCTTCGCCTTTGGCCATATCAGTAAACAAATAAATAGTCTCAGAAAATGCTTTCAAACTGAAATAATAATCTTCGACAAGAGATCCGAGCAACACACAATAAATTTCTCTACTGACGATGAGAGAACTGCCATTCAAAGATGTACTTGGACCTGATCCCGCCCCTTTTTAACGGACCATCGTCTACCAATCGCTTACCACGCCCTTTTTGGGCGGGCTTGGCTAGAACAACGGAAAGCACGGTGTCCTATAGTATAGTTTATTTTGAAATTGAATAGCGTACAAACATTTCTGCTAGAAGTGTTTGTGTCTGTCTGTCTGTCTGTGTGTGTGTGTGTGTGTGTGTGTGTGTGTGTGTGTGTGTGTGTGTGTGTGTGTGTGTGTGTGTGTGTGTGTGTGTGTGTGTGTGTGTGTGTGTGTGTGTGTGTGTGTGTGTGTGTGTGTGTGAAAGAGAAAAATAAGGTATTTAATCACAATCATTGTTGTCACCGTGTTGCAGTATATGTGCTCTAGATCATTATCATGCTAGACAATAATAACAAATATAACAAGTCGCTGCACAGTATTTCTCATAAAGATTTGCGATGAACAATGAAGCTAAAAAAGCTTCATTTTAGCTGCAGTCTCCACTGACATTTTTCACTTGCAGTCAAGCACACAGAAGGGCCAATGTCTCTTGTAATGGTTCTAGGTAGGCCCATACGTCTGGGAAATGTGTTTGCTGAGTGGCTTACAGTGTGTGGGTATGAACGTAAGTTCCAGTTGAGCTGTGTACACAAAGTATGTACAGCACACAGATCGGACAGCATGGACCCTGAATACCTGTCTGTGTGGGTGAAGGTTGTGGAGATTGCCACGTGGAGACTTGCATACACACACACATTTGAAGAAAGGGACTCTCCCACTTACCAAAAAACTAAACTCTGAAACCTCTAGTGTCACAGTGTCAAGTTCAGACTGTCAGACCACACACACATACACACACATATACACACATGCACACACATTGGGGCAATCCACACACAGATCAATGAGGGTCAAATGTAGATAAGATAAAACTGTACTGCTAGTGTTAGTAAATAAAGCTTTATCTCTGCTACTGGGCCAAATCAGAGGACACACAGGTCAATTTAGAAGGTGACATCAACTTTGATCGCTCCATTTTAAGGATGAATTAATCAACGCATTCAATTAAATGTAATGAATCACCCAAATGTCAATCCGTCTGTTGTCTCAGCTTCAACAACCTTGTTGAGTGTCATCAGAGTTTGGGACGTGAAGCAAGCGATGCCTTGTGCATGTTGAAATCTAGCGTTTACCGTCATTGCCAATGCTGATAGCTGTAACCTTGTACGCAAACTGAACATCTTTGTAAGGTAATTCTAGGTATTCCTTCTTTCTAGACAGTGCAAGGCCAATAATGTGTCTGTCTGTCTAAACGAGCAGACACACTAAGAGGAATCGGATGTGTGTTGCTTGAGTGCAGTTTTCCTTCTACTTCTCTGTACTCCTTCTCCGAACACATACTATGCGAACTTTCAGGAAAACCTCTTTCAATGGTGCATAATCCTGCCCAAGGGCCAGCACACATTCACATAATGTATTATTCATTCAACTGACACTTAAATCCAAAGCGACATGCAAATAGTGCATGTGAAAAGTGCAGTAGAAAATCAAGGATCAGAAGGGCATAGTTCGAACAGTATTTCGGAGCTCACACTCAAGGAACGTTCTGCATTTCCCACAAGACGACCTCATTTCACAGAGCCAAGCGCTCGAGTCGCTGCATGCAGCTGGATGATGTCCTGTAGGTATAACTGAATTCTTGGCGGATTTAAACCCGCACGCACACCTGTTGTGTTTCATAAACATGCTGTTGGGGAGCTGGCAGAAGTAAGATGTAAGGCTGTTGTGAACAGTGAACAGAGGGGGTTGACAGTGAGGGCCCAGGAGCGGGCGTCCCACCTACTGCTCCAGGGTGAGCTAACACAGGCAGCAGCCAAGGAAAACTCCCAAGGTGTGGTTAGAGACACTGTTTCTCTCTCAGCGCTGGGCCAAACCCAGGTGTCCGGTCCTATTTCAGTGAAACAGATCAAACCTTCTCTTACATGATCACAAAGAGCTCCATGTAGCATCTATCTTGTCTCCTTGGAGACAGGTCTCCTTGGAGACCCGAGCTTGATCCTGGGTTTTTCCCAGTGTCTCGTTTTACCGAGGAGGGCTCCTCTCTCTCCTCTGAACAGTCGGACTGGCTGTGGGCTGGATTAAGAGCTATCTCTGAATGGCATTCTAACAACAAGAAAGGACAAATGAAGATCTTCACACACACACACACACAAACACACACACATATACATGCACCTGCATGTACACGCAGGGAGTGTGTGTCTTTATGGTCTTTTACCTTTCTCACAGTCCTTATGTCACTCATGATCGAATGCGTCACACAAGTGTGCCCGTGTGCCTGTCAAAACATGGTCACTGAGTTTAGCTTCTGTCTCATGTGTCTGTGCTCGTCTGTGTGTGTTTGTGAGGGAGAGAGAGAGAGAGAGAAAGAGAGAGAGAGAGGACAAAAGAGGAAGAGTTTGTTGCCAAACACATTGCGTGTGAGTGGAACACTTTATGCGGTGCATGCTAAAGTTGTCTGTGAGGTCAAGCCAGCTGTGCGTCATGGCAAAAGAGCCACAGGTGGAAGTCACGAGGTCTTGGTACCTTATGTACCATATATAATACAGCCATATATCACAGAGCTGAGAAGGTAGGACTGTAGGGAGGAGAGCAGGGGAGAGCAGGGGAGAGAGCAGGGGAGAGAGCAGGGGGGAGAGGGGGGAGAGCAGGGGGCAGAGCAGGGGAGAGAGCAGGGGGGAGAGGGAGGAGAGCAGGGGGCAGAGCAGGGGGGAGAGGGGGCAGAGGAGGGGGGAGAGGGGGGAGAGCAGGGGGCAGAGCAGGGGGGAGAGCAGGGGGCAGAGCAGGGGGCAGAGGGGGGAGAGCAGGGGGGAGAGGGGGCAGAGCAGGGGAGAGAGCAGGGGGGAGAGGGGGGAGAGCAGGGGGCAGAGCAGGGGAGAGAGCAGGGGGGAGAGGGAGGAGAGCAGGGGGCAGAGCAGGGGAGAGAGGGGGAGAGAGCAGGGGGGAGAGCAGGGGAGAGAGCAGGGGAGAGAGCAGGGGGGAGAGCAGGGGGGGAGTTGTCCAGCTCTGTGCATTGTGTTCTGTGGAGTGGAACCTTTGTGGACACACAGTTCACAGACGCAAACACATTCTCTCTCTCTCTTTCTCCCTCTCACTTTTCCTCTTGTCTTTCTCTCCCTTGTCGAACACTGACCAGATTGACCATGCATTTCTATTTCTGTTTTTTTGGGCTTTGCTGAAGGTAAAAGATGAATGCGAGTAAACTGTGATCACAACACTGTTTATTCAAGGCTTTGCTGTAGGTATATATAATAAGTCAAACCGTAGGAATGTTTGATCAGAGTGGTGTGACGTTGGTGACATTACGTTGTCACGAGTGAGAAGGAACACAATTCTCAAGTGTAAGAGACTCGTGTAAGATTGTCATGTGTAGAGTTATCATGTGTAAGCACCCAGTGTCCCATGCCACCACAGTCCTCATGTCTAGTGTCATTTCGGAGTGCCTTTACACTTGCAGTTGTCATGTGTCGGCCTCAAATCCTGTGATATAAAGATACATTCATGCAACTAATTGTTTGCCACTTGACCTTTGCATGATTATAAAAACATAAGCATTTCCACATGAAACTAAGGAACAAAGTCGAGATGGGGCCCAGTGGGGCGTCTTTGTAATGTTTGTATCCTTGCCTGCAAGCTTTGTTTGAACTCGAACGAACCTCAGAATTCTCGATCACTTGGTAGGATTCAGAGAAGACTCAACAAACCAGGGCAGGCCATCTCTCTCCTTCTCTCTATTTTTCTGTCTTTCTCGCTCTCTGTCTGTCTCTCTCTCTCATTCTCTCTCTCTAACCTTTTCTATTTCTCTGTCTCTCTCTAGTTCCCTATTTGGGTCTCTCTCACTTTCTGTCTCTCTCTCTCTTTCCCTCTTTCACTCTCACTCTTTCACTCTCTCTCTCTGCAACTTGTACAGATTGTTTTGGCTTGTACCGTTGAAACTGCTGCCAGCATTGGCTCGCTCTTATATTCGCACATGTGTGTGTGTGTGTGTGTGTGAGGGGTGGGTCAGTGGAAGATGAAGTAACAGTAACAGCTGATTGGAGGGGTACCAGTATATTTTTACAGTAGTATTTAAAATCTAGACACACTGTACACTAGGGGTCCATTTACATATCAAACCTCAGCACTGTTTCTAATGGTCATACACTCATTCGATTCTTCCAATTCTCAGAAAGCTGTATGTAAGACGATTGAGAAAATCAGGAAAGATTGAGGGTGGGGGGGCTCTGAAAAAATCCCTTTCATGTCATCGTTCTCTCCAACTTCAGACATGCCAGCCAGATGCCATGGGTTCATGTTTAATTCTTCTGGCTTATCTCCTGGAGGTCAAGGAAGCTGATATGAAGCCTTCAGATGTGTTGGGTGCGCTGTTTAGATAACTCAGCTCAGAGGACCGAAGTCCACAGCAATGGTGTCAATGTGGCCCAGGGGCAGTGAGACTCCAACAGCCTCTGACTTTCTTACCTCCATGACAACACTGTAACCGTGACCATGAACGGTGATGTCACTGTGTACATTGGAGAGCTAACGTTCCGAGCGTGATGTAACAGCTGGTGACGTCCTCTGCATTTCGATCGTCCATAAACGTCTAGATTTCTCCACCTTGCAACAGGGCAAGGTGCAACTCTGGATCATTTCAAAACCAGAAAGGGTAACGTTAGGTTTGGAGTTATTCAAACAAATCATGTTGAGCCATAAACACAGATTAAAGAAAGCATGTGGGGTTTATATTTGTCACTTATCTGCTGTGTTTGGATGCAGTACTGCGTCAAGTTCAGCTGCAGCCTGCCTGAGAGGAAGGATTAAAGAACAATAGAATAACAGGGAGTGAATTCAGTGCGACACCATATCACCCCCACCCTCTCACTAAGGTCCACACACACGCACACACACAATCAAACACACACACAATCAGGCGCACACACACACTTGTGCGCATGACCATGTGGTTGAATGTAATGTGTGTGTGCGCCTGATTGTGGTGCGCATACCTGCGTGTTAATCTCATTTAATAACTAGCTTTTACTGTATATGATCTTGGTAATTAAATACATACCAAGCACAGTTCACTCCAAAATATAACCCCCGCCCTAGCCTCGAGAGCTTAACTCTGCCTGGCCTCGTCCAATCATAATCGTCTTGTAACATCATCATGAATTTAACCATTCATTAAAGAATTGCGGTCTGGATTTTCCTTTACCAGGGCATGTTGAAATGCACGACCAGTACGAGTCCAGTTAAGCCCAGCTTGCATGTTGGCCTTCTCCCTCAGACCAGTGATGAAACCCGGACTGTCTGCTTCTGAGACCAGTTCTCTCTCATTTCAGGGTTTCTTTATGGCTTTAATGGGCTCTCAGGAGACTGCTCTTTACCAGCATTCAGCTTGAGCAAACTCAGCACCAGCTTGTGAGTAGAATCATGGAATGATGAGATGTTTGAAACCTCCTCAATAGGCACACGCTCTTATCCAGAGCGACGTACAGTAAATACAGGGACATTCCCCCTGAGGCAAGTAGGGTGTAGTGCCTTGCCCAAGGACACAACTTCATTATTGCTTAGATATCCCATCTCCTCACCCCGCTCTCCACGCCCCCCCAACTCCTACAAGCCCGACTCCTTAACCGCTCAGCCATCTGACCCACATCATCATCATCTGAAAATACAAATCTGGGAAACAGAAGCCAGCTCTCCACCTTAGATCCCGCATGTCAGCCAGTCTCTCTGTAACTGATCTGGTGTCTGACCTAGTATCCCATGAACTCAGTTTAGGGTTGAAAAGGTGACAAGGTCAGCCATGGGAATGGTTCACACTACTCTGAACATGACAACTAAAGCAGGTCTCGAACCAAAGAACATTCCAGTGGAACATACGGGCGTCAAACTCATGAACGGTTCATGTAGAGAACCGTCCATGGCTTCACCTCAGAGCGAGCTGCCATATAGCTGGGTAATGATTTAGCCGGAGGTAAACATAGAGGTTACATGGGTGAGATTAGCTCAGCCTGTCTAGACGTGATTTCGAAAATATTGTCATTTTGCCCTGATATCTTATTAAGGTTTAAATCACTATAACTATGGAGATTTGTACTGCTTCTAAGGATCAGGTGTATTCATGCTCCGAATGGAAGCTGTAATGTGTGTTTTATGTGAATTCAGAATGTTTCTGTAAAGCCCCTTAGACAAGCAAAGGGCCAGAGACCAGCGCAGATAAGGCATGTGTGTGCGTGGTGTGTGTGTGTGTGTGTGTTTGTTCCCCAGGTACAGGGGATGAAGTAGACAAGGACAGTCAAAGACATGTCACTGGCAGTTCTGGGAGTATTGTTATTTTGACTTTGATACCTGATGTTGTTTATAGATCTAGAACACTCCTGCTGCTTCTACGGACCTTGGTTGTTTAGGTTTGGAGAGGAAACTGTGTGTGTGTGTGACAGTGTGTGTGTGTGTGAGTGTGTGTGTCTGTGTGAGTGTATATGTAATGTGCGCGTTTGTGTTCGGGGGGGGGTGCGCGTGTCTGTAGGCGCGTGTTTGGAGAAACAAATATAACCAATGATATAAATACGATAAAAATGGAAATAACAAAAGAACAAACACACAATCTCAAACAATGACTTTATTTCAATGGTTAAAACAATATTTGTTTCCCAGGCGTTCCTTCATCTTTCCTCATTCCCTAGAACAATATTTGGTTTACCGGAGATTTGTGCGTTAGCATGCGATGTCAAACCTGTTGCCCTTTTCGCTCAATAATCTGAAGGGTTCACTCACGCTGTACGAGCGCCATCTATCGGTCAACTACCTGAAACAGGCGAACACAGGCTGTAGTACACCACATCTCCAGAAAGGGGCGACGCAAGGTCCCTTTTGAATGGATTGTCAAAAATGAAAGTCGGGATCTTTTTCAATGACCGGATAAATAAATGGAGATACATATAAAAACGTCAAACCTACATTAAAACTAACATTTGAATATGAACATTTCACAGCTGTAGGTGTGGTCAGGGTAAGGGTCGTGACCTTCGTAACAAGGCAGGCAGCCGGTAAAAACTGTTGGGCCGCACCCAGACAGACAGGGCTGACATGGAGACTGGGTGGATGTTTGGGAGGATTTCACCTTTGAATATGTGGAGGTGCCTTTTTAATAATCCTAATTCTCACCATCTGTGTGAAGATGTGAAGGACACGTTGCGGATGAGGTTGGACGTCGAGGATCGAGTGAAACTTAAAGCTCGATGATGTGGCCAGGACACTAGTTCTCCACACGTGTAGATTTCGACCATTGCATTCGGCCGACCGCTCGTCTGAACCTCTGTGGTTGGTCAGCGGCTGTCAGGATCTGGGCCGGAGCGGGCTAAAGAGCCGGCCTCAGGGCCCAGGGGGGGCTAAAGAGCCGGCCTCAGGGCCCAGGGGGGCTAAAGAGCCGGCCTCAGGGCCCAGGGGGGCTAAAGAGCCGGCCTCAGGGCCCAGGGGACGAAGGTCCTCCATCTGTTTGACCGAGGCGGCCCTCATCCTGGAGGTGGGGGGGGCAGGGGGGTGATGGACGACGGCCTACCTGTCGGGCTGAGGGATGAAGCGCAGGGAGGGCGGGTCGCGGTCGGGGGTCAGGGGGTGTGGGGGAGGGGGAGTCGGGATCGGATTGGCACAGGGGTGGGAGGGGCGCTGAGGGGAAGATCTATTATGTT
>NC_090067.1:12009767-12022267 GCF_038355195.1 Osmerus mordax
CCTTCGTCAAGGTTACACACACGCACACACACACGTTTATTGGACTGGCACTTTTTTTCAGTTGCCCGGGATGCAAAGTGAATGTGACTGTGCAGATTTGGGATGACTACAGTTCCCACAATTCCTTGCTGTTGTATTCAACCACTTGCAGGCTCTGGAGACAGTGAACGCTCATCTCAGAGAGCTTTACCCTGACAGCGAAGAGCTGTTTGATATCGTCCTGGTTACCTACAACCACGCTCATGTAGGAGTGAGGCTAATCAACACTATCAACTACCACAGTGAGTCTGAGACACACACACACACACAAGCTCAAACACACACTCACACACAGACACTCACACATACATACATACATACACACACGCACACACACAGACACAAACACACTAATTCAAACACATCCTTGTCCACTTTGTCTCTTGGGTAGACTAAACTTCCAGATGCCCGCTCTCATCTTCCCACAATGCACTGTGACCCGTGACCTCTTTTTCCCAGGCTAGCCACTTCCTGTGGTCACTAGCCACTTCCTGTGGCGTCCCTGCAGTCTGCGGATGGTTCAAATCTGGTTCGACCGCAAGCGAGCAGGCGGAACAAATCTGACCTCTGGTTAAATCGTGTTTTCATTTGTTTGATTAGACTTCAAGGGTCGTCTCCACAAATACGAGTTGTGGAAGTCCATCCTTTTAGATGAATCCATGATGGATTTCTCTGGTGACTCCGTGTGTGTGAACGCAAACGCGAACAACGCCCCAACAACCCCCAATGACCTGTCCCTGGAAAAAAACACAAACGACAAAAAGGCCTCACTAACGTCAATAGGACACGCTCTGAACAACTCGATTCATCTTCAGCCTGAAAAAAGTCATGAAACAAATCGATTCTCTGTCATTCCTGTTTGGTCCAGCTACAAGCAGGTGACAAATTCCAGCCAGACTCTCTCGAAGGTCTCACAGAAACCGCGCCAGTCTCTCTCCACCATGCATAAATACATTACATTCCCACAGAATGATTGACGGCTTCGCTAATACCGCTTGGGATTCCACAAGCGATAGAATATTAATGAGAACCTCGCTGAGCCAGGCTCTGTGGACTCGCTTCTCAGACGAGCACAGCGTTTGTTTGTCTTATCATCCGATGGGATCCCACAGCGAGAGAAGTGGTGGATTGAAACTCTGGAGAAGTTTCCACCTTCGTGTGGGAGATGTTTGTGCGGTCACGCTGCCTCCTGCGGCCCCTCAGATCGTCTGCCTAGATGAACAAACACACCAGAGAACATGAGGACGTCCAGGGGTCCATGGCAGGCAGGAGTCAGTGGATGTACGACACGAGGATGTGAGGGAGGGGGGAGGGGGGAACGAGGGGTGGGGAGTCCCACTGGGGGATGAGGGGGGGGGGGGGGTCTCCCACGGTCCAGTGTTGCTGGGAGGAGGACAGAGGTCTCTGGAGGTTTCATATGAGGGGGTGGTGGTGATGAGTGGGGGTTGAAGCCCAAGTCTCTCCTCTCTACAGTCGTGGCCATAATCAGAATGGAATCAGAATCAGAATCAGAATGGGATTTATTCGCCATGAAAGTTTGCACAGACAAGGAATTTGCTTTGGCAGGAAGGTGCATACAATAAAGATATACCTAAAATGTGGTCTATGTTAATCTATACTAAGGGTACATAAACTAGCAGTACTAAGTGGGATTAGAATATAATTAAATATACAATATACAAAGTTTATACAATATACATAAGTTTTGGCAATGACAAATGTTGTGTTTTAGCAAAGTTTGCTGGTTCAGTATTTGAGGAAAATGTTTTCACGTTTCTATAGAATACTGGAATATAATAAGGCACATTAGATATTTTTTTAAGCTTTTTTGAGGCGAATATTTTCAATATATGCAAATAGTCCCCTCTTTTACAGCAGTCAATCTGCTCTTAAAATCCAATCAGAATGATAGAGGGATTTCACCTGGCTAGAACTAGCTCACACTTTGCCCTTTGCTGATGATATGACTTACTAAACTGATGTTAGCAGTCATTTTATGCCAAGGCCCAGCAAGCTTTGCAAACACAACATGTTTGTCGCACTTTTGGCCACGGCTGTGCATGGATGAGAACGCTGTTTGTTTGTACCCTTCCTGTCTTCTGTCCTCTCTCTCTCTGTGTGTTGTGATGTGTTATTGTGTGTTTCTGTGTGTTGTGATGTGTTGTTGTGTGTTTCTGTGTGTTGTGTGTTGTCTTCAGACCTGTTTATCGAGCGTTTCTGCATGACGGGAGGCACCAGTCCTATTGGCTATCTGAAGGCTTGGCAGACCAACCTGTACCTGTCTGCAGACGCCGACAAAGTCAGGGAAGCTCTGGCTGAAGGTGAGCATGACACACACACACACACACATACCACACATGCCACACACACCACAGACACACCCCAATGAACAGACACACAAACAGGAATGCACATGCACTCATACACATACACAGCCATGAGGCTCATGGGAACAAACACATTTACACTGTAGGAAAGAGGGCACACACACACACACACACATAGAAGAATTCACACACACATACACATAAACCCACAGAAGAATTCACACATACAGGCATGCATACACACACAAACACACCCACACGCACGCACACTATAATTTCCATTACTATTCCTGAGTGTCACTAAGAGGCCCATTAAGCAACTGCCCCCAATGCAATCTCATCATTCAGTCAGCATAACAGCCAAATGGAGGGCCCTTCTATCACACCCTCCATAACATGGCGCCTTAATTAGAATGTGTCGGAACATTCCATATTCATTTCGTTCATTTCCTGTACTCCTCTGTGGTGTGTGACTAACCCTGACTACATGACTGAGGAGAAAATAGTTCAACCTTCAGATGTTTACCAGAGAGATCTGAATGAGTCTCTCTACACAGCCCTCTAATTCAGCATGTTAGACCAGTGATTAAATGATAAATGGCACTCTTTGGCATTTCCGATATAGAGAAGCTGCTGATGTCTATTTAGGTGAACGAAGCACAATACCAGGTGACTGTTGTCAGGGGGACCTGTTGTCAGGGGGACTTCAAGGACAGTTTTTTTCTGTGCAACACAAGCTTAATGTCAGAGTGACTCATCCAAACAGTCACAACACATATATACACACACACTCTCTCTACACACACACATACACGCCCCCTCGACACACACACCTACACGCCCCCTCCACACACACACTCCCAATCCCAGTTCCAGTCTGTCTGGACTGAGAATAATTGACAGTGACATTTATAGTTGATGATCGACTGGGCTTGTTGAAGGCCAGGGAAACACTTATGAATGTCAAGCAATCCATAGCAATGCATCACTACTGTTTACAATTAATTAATACGGTCTTCTACTTTAGATTATGATCATACCTCGTCTGGACCAACTGCTGCAAGAAATTATTCAAAGCAACAATCCATTACAACAGTATGGATTACATATGCTGATGCTAAAGACAACAGCTGCGAGTAAACGGATAAAACAGTGCAGACCTATTTAACAGCCGCAAGTCATTATTAGCTCTAAAAGCTTCTAGAACGGGAAAAAAGGCAACAAGTGCCAATACCTATTAGCTTAGATGGCTTTTAAAGGGCCCATTTCCGCACAGAACTACGGAATAGTCCTGTTGAACAAAGTGGAATAATGTGACAGCAATCAGCAAAGAAAAGGCCAAATATGTGTATAGATTTGCATTAGTTTCCACATTAAATCAGAGTTTCCATTTCTTACATTTACATTTAGTCATTTAGCAGACGCTCTTATCCAGAGTGACTTACAGTAAGTACAGGGACATACCCCCCGAGGCAAGTAGGGTGAAGTGCCTTGCCCAAGGACACAACGTCATTTTGCACGACCGGGAATCGAACCGGTAACCTTCTGATTAACAGCCCGATTCCCTAACCGCTAAGCCATCTGACTCCTACAGACACCATCTTAAGCCCACAGCTTCCTGTGTTTGTCCTCAGGCAGTGTCTGTTTCTCTGCTATTTCGAACAGGCATCGCAGCGGCCACCATGTTCATGGCCGACAATCAGACGGAAGTTTCTGAGACCCAGCTGAGGGTGGCGTTCGACGGGGACGCCGTCCTCTTCTCCGACGAATCGGAGCGCATCTTCAAGGCCCACGGGCTGGACAAGTTCTTCGAGCACGAGAGGGAGAATGAGAACACGTTACTGGATCACGTACGTGGCGGTGATGAGCACGTGTGAATGTACAGCAGACGTAACAAAACTTTTGTTTTGTTACGTGTTCAAGCCTTCGCTATCTTTCAAATGAACCCCTCCCCTCCACCTGGCTCTGACTCTCCTCTCTCCCTGTCTTCTTCTGTGGTCCAGGGCCCTCTGAAGAGCTTCTTGGAGGCCCTGGGCAAGCTGCAGAAGAAGTTCTACGCCCGAGGTCACCGTCTGGACTGCCCCATCCGCACTTACCTGGTGACGGCCCGCAGCGCCGCCAGCTCCGGGATCCGGGCCCTGAAGACCCTGAGGGCCTGGGGCCTGGAGACGGACGAGGCCCTGTTCCTGGCCGGGGCCCCCAAGGGCCCCATGCTGGAGAAGATCAGGCCCCACATTTACTTTGACGACCAGATGTTCCACATTGAAGGGGCGGCCGAGATGGGAACCGTGGCCGCCCATGTGCCGTATGGCATCGCACAGAAACACCCCCACATCAAAATCCCCAAAGTGGGGAAGTGAGGAGGACCGGAGGGATGGAGGGAGAGAGGAGAAGAAGAGAGCCCAGTGAGGCAGAGTGCACTCAGGATGGAAGATTGGATGGGAGGGCATAGTAAATGGGCAGATGAAAAAGAGACTCTCTCGGTATTGGACGGTGTTTGTGTAGTCGCGTGATTAGACATAGCAGAAAACAAAAAATCATTAAAATAAAATAAAACGTGGCATTATGGTGACGTGCAACCTAGCCACTGAGGGCAACAGAAAAAATGTTATTTCTGTGGAAAGAAGAGAATGGATCCCCTCTCGAAATAATCTCTTCAACACCAGCTTTGTTTTTCGTTCGACTTGATTGGGTGCTTAGCATCTACTCCAAGCCCACTTCTGAGAACACTTCTCCCAGGTTGGATACAGGATATTTTCGTACATCGACCGTCTCCTTGGCATAAAAAAAAACTGTCCATGACTGACTCGGTACTGGTGGCAACTGAACGATACTTGTGTTTTTACTGTGTCTCTTTTAGCGGTGAACTGATTTATATTTGTTACTTTGTTGAGGAACTAAGAAAAGCCATATTCTCTGAGTGATAAGTGGGAGAGAGGTTGAGGTGATGTCTCATGGTCATGGATCAGTAACACACTCTAGAAACCTTGTTGTGAGTGAGATTACACTTTCCAAGAATGTTCTACAATGCGTGTACAACCAACGCATGCAACTGTCAAAGCCAGTGAATAAAAAAGCACTTAAAATGTCATTTGCACCCGCTATCTGTAGCATTGCCCTAAAAAAATATTAGCCATGAGTTTCAGTTGGTGCCTTAGTTTTATTAATTAACTACAGAGAACTACTTCAGGTAGGTTATGTGGACTGTTGACACCCTAACTGACTTCAGTTTACTGTAAGCGATTTGATGACTACATCTGTCAATGCTTTTCTGCGACGTGAACTGCATGAAAGACACAAGGAGGAAGTGTTTACGAATGAACGGCCTTCGCATGTAATAGATCTCCAAACTGCGTATCCCATCAACGACCGCGAATCTGCATTTCCAAGATACATCCGCCATGTTGCTTGCACATGACACGTACTTTCAGATCACTGAATTAAATAGCGACAGGTATCCATGGAGACTTTTGAGTTCCACTCATCCTTTGTCACCCTGCTCCCAACATTACTCAAAACTGTGTCTGAAGATGGCGCCAGCAACATTGCTACCGTTGGCAGTAGCAGCGAACTTTTGAATAGTGAATGTTGTGTTGTGTACCAGGGAGTGTTGAATATAATCAAATAAATGATATCTGTCGATAATACGTGTGCGCCTTTTTTTTGCCAAGAATTTCTGAAACCTGATTTTTCTAGGTTGCGGTGATGGAGCTGAATGATTTCTCATTACAGCACAGTGACAGCTCCACGAACAGTATGCACACCTGCAGACCAGCGGCAGTCATTCATCAATATTTATGAGCTGTCCTACTGAAACATAAATCTAACACCACAGCAGAAACTCAACGTGGTCGTATTTTAACATACAAATATGAACCACGGAGGGAGTGTTCTACAGTACACACAAAATCTGAGGTAAAATGACTTGGCTGTAATGTCTGTTATCTCGCTGCCCCCTACAGTTTATCCCGGCGTATTGCAGCCTAAAAGAGACACGGCTCTCGTGAAGCAAGGCTGTTGATCTGTTAATCTTTGGGATTAATTATTTGCAATCGCTTACTCCAGACTGTAGTGACGCTAACATCACTGTAGACTACATTAAGTAGGTAGTATTAGAGGATGGTGGAATGGAATGGATGGTGGAGACAGCACACTGTCTGATACCGAATTACGTAACAGTTCACCTAGCAACTGTAACCATGCGAACCTTTATTATCCTGAATTAATACCTCCAAAGAACATCCCGTACTTTTTTTGTTCCTTCTAATACCTCTCTGGCTGAATGATATGACAGTTCACCAAGCAACAGCAACTGTGAAACGCTACAGAGCCTCACATCCTTACAGAGTCCTTACAGAGTCAAAGTGTAATACAAGACAAACAGACACAAGAGCCTGAATTGTATTTCACAACCGAGGCAGATCGAGAACCTGGTATTTTGTTTGAGAACGGTCTGCACTGGAGAAATGCAGCACTTGCTAAAAGTACCTCGGGGCGTGCCAGTCTGAGTTGCGCCTATCTGGGCCTATCTAACCTGCAACCATGCTGTCTCGACATCCAGCAACTGTCAGCTGGGAAATATCACATTTATTTGCCGAGTTGAGCATTTTACTGTCACTAACGATGATGTACCTCTAATGTTGGTGAGGGAAGCCCATGCTGGAGACTCTGCTACAGTAGGGAGCAGCTGGGAGGTTGTGTGTGTGATACCCATGTGAGCCATGGTGAGGCAGTATAACCATAAGCCTGACAGGAAGTTGCTCTACGCTGCAGCTGGGACTGTTTGTGTATATCGTGCAACACAGAGAGGACCAAAGTGATGACGCTCGATGATTTATGAGCAAAGAAAGCTGTGAAAATTTCATTTGTGTTCTATTTTGTATATTATGTTGAAGTCCCCAGCCTCATCCCCAGCCTCTACCTAGCATCATCACCAGCCTCATCCCTAGCCTCATCCCTAGCCTCATCCCCCAGCCTCATCCCCCAGCCTCATCCCCAGCCTCTACCTAGCCTCATCCCCAGCCTCATCCCCAGCCTCATCCCCCAGCCTAATCCCCCAGCCCCAGCCTCATCCCCAGCCTCATACCTAGCCTCATCCCCAGCCTCATCCCCCAGCCCCAGCCTCATCCCTAGCCTCATCCCCCAGCCTCATCCCCAGCCTCTACCTAGCCTCATCCCCAGACTCATCCCCAGACTCATCCCCCAGCCTCATCCCCAAGCCTCATCGCCAGCCTCATCCCTAGCCTCTACCTGGCCTCATCCCCAGCCTCATCCCCAGCCTCATCCCTAGCCCTAGGTCTAACTGCGGGTTATGATGGATCTGTTGATATTATTCAAATCCTCCTCTGTTTGGGTGATGAAAGCAGAGCTCCCTGGGTCGGTCTTGGCCCGCACGGCGCCGCCGACCTAACAGCCCCTCTGGGACGCGCCTGGTGGTCAGTGATGATTGATTGGCAACCGTTTGGATTTTATATCCATGGATACAGGCAGTTGTTGCCGACGGCAATTGGACAGAATTAGGATGGAGTGGCTAGCTGGATCTCAGTTGGCGCACGCACAGTAGTTTACACACACACACACACACACACTGTACACACATACACATTCACTGTACACACACAGTACACATCTGAGATATGGGAAGTAACAAAGTACAAATACTTGTACTTTTACAATACTTGTACACACACACACATACAATCAAGCACATACTGCAAGCACACACACACACATACTGCAAGCGCACATACACTGAAACACACGTACACACAAACACATTCTCTACATACCTTACACGCGTGCACACATACATGGATGCTACCAGACTCGCTGCCACGCCTAAGAGCCAATTACTAACAAACAATGATCATAACTCCATGCATTAGAACAGAGAGCAGTGGAAAATAATGGGTCTGGTCTGCTCTGTTGTGAACACTCAGACACAGAGCGAGACTCCAGCGTGGAGAGCGACACTGGAGCCTGGAGACGAAACAATAAAAGACTTACATCCTGCTAAGCTCAAATGCGAACGTGCGTGTGTGTGTGTGTGTGTGTGTGTGTGTGTGCGTGCGCGTGTGTGTGTGTGTGTGTGCGTGTGTGTGTGTGTGTGTGCGTGTGCGTGTGTGTGTGTGTGTGTGTGTGCGTGTGCGTGCGTGTGTGTGTGTGTGTGTGTGTGTGTGTGTGCGTGCGTGTGCGTGTGTGTGTGTGTGTGTGTGTGTGTGTGTGTACTCGCTGGGTAAACATCATGCGGTTCATGACGGAGTTTCATCTGTGTTTGGTGTGCAGCGTTTAAGCTGCAGTGATAAACCTGTCTGCTCACTGACTGGACTAATTGAAATGAGTTTTACGTAAGAAGCCATAAGCTGGTGTTCAAGTGTGTACAGTACAGACTGTGTCGCTTCTGGTCCAGTCCAGATAAGCTGGAGGCTGGGGAGTGGGGGCTAGGGGCTGGGAGGTAGGGAGCTGGAGACTGGAGGCTGGGGGCTGGAGGCTGGGGGCTAGAGGCTAGGAGCTGGAGGCTGGAGGCTGGGGGGGGCTGGGGGGTAGGGAGCTGGAGACTGGGGGCTGGAGGCTGGGGGGGCTGGGGGGTAGGGAGCTGGAGACTGGGGGTTGGGGGCTGGAGGCTGGAGGCTAGAGGCTAAGAGCTGGAGGCTGGGGGGGCTGGGGGGTAGGGAGCTGGAGACTGGGGGCTGGAGGCTGGAGGCTAGGGGCTAGGAGCTGGAGGCGGGGGGGCTGGGGGGTAGGGAGCTGGAGACTGGGGGCTGGAGGCTGGAGGCTAGGAGCTGGAGGCTGGGGGGGCTGGGGGGTAGGGAGCTGGAGTCTGAGTGGCTCTTCCTCTCCATGTGTGGAGGAAGTATATCCTTGAGCAAGACACTGAACCCCAAGTTGTTCTTGATGGATAGACCAGCGCATTGCAGGCTGTGGGTGCGTATTTTTTTATTTGTGTGTGAGAGAATTAGAGGCAAAACATATAAACCCTTTGAGTGCCATTAAGGCAGAAATCAGGCTGTATAAGTGCAGGCCACAAGGGTGGTCAGTGGAACACCATTAGAGTTACCAAAGAGACAGAAAGCCCTTCAAAAAAACTACAACCGCACAACCATAATGGATGCATCGCACTTTGGAATCTTTCGAGCCACACTAGATTTTGTGCGTCGTTTTGTTTACATGTTCACGTGTTCTGTGTGTTGGTGTGGAGCATCATTCCGTCTGAGGTGCATAGCCACACACACACACACACAGGGGCATCATTCCTCGTACCGTCTGGGGTACCTGGCCAGATGAACACAGAGGCAGAGAGGCTGCTACAGAACCTCTGGCTGCATGGGCCTGTGAGGTCCTCATTAAACTCTTCTAATGTTCCCCCAGGTCTCTGTTGATGGACTTCCCCTGTTATTGTGTGGGTGGTGTGGGGGGGTGGTGTGGGGGGGAAAAGTGTGTGGGTGTGGGTGTGTGTGGATGGTGTGTGTGTGTGTCTGTGTGTGTGTGTGTGTGTTGGTGAGTGTGTGTGTGGCCTGAGGCCCTGAGGACAGGGTATTCTGCAGTTGGGAGATAATTGCTTGGCTGAGGATGCTGCTGATCGCAAGATCCATAAGTACCACTGTGTGAGCGAGAGAGAGAGAGAGACAGAGAGAGAAAGAGAGAGAGAGAGAGAGAGAGAGAGAGAGAGAGAGACCAGAGAAAGAGAGACAAAGAGAGAAAGAGAGACAAAGAGAGAAAGAGAGAGAGAGAGAGAGAGAGAGAGAGAGAGAGAGAGAGAGAGAGAGAGAGACCAGAGAAAGAGAGACAAAGAGAGAAAGAGAGACAAAGAGAGAAAGAGAGAGAGAGAGAGAGAGAGAGAGAGAGAGAGAGAGAGAGAGAGAGAGAGAGAGAGAGAAAGAAAGAAAGAAAGGTATGATTGTCCCAATTGAAAGTGCTGCTTGTTTAAAAGCAAAAATATATTGTGTGTGTGTGTGTGTATCTGTGTCTGTGATATAAAGTTAATAAGCTTAATTCCATGCTCTCGGGCTACATTCAAGGTTCTACATGGTCCCAGATGAAAGGCCTGCTTAGTCAAGAAGTCGACTGGAGTTCTCACTAGGAACGAAGGGACGTTTCCATGGCAACAGATTGAGAGTGTCCCTTGAGGATGGGTAGAAGGTAGGAAGGGGAAGCATTTGTGTGTGTGAGTGTGTGTGGGGGCGTGTGTGAGTGTGTGTGTGAGTGCGTGTGTGTGTGTGTGTGTGAGTGTGTGTGCGTGCGTTAGTGTGCGTGCGTGCGCTCACATGTCGACCAGAAACACCTCCTGACTGTTTCCATAGCTACTGTGTCCAGGTGTTCAGGTGTGTGTGTGGGAGGCGGGTCTCTGACAGACGGAGGGACAGACGGACAGGGGAGTCCTTCTCTGGTGAACACACACGACTCGTGGCTTGAAGTGGCCCGTGGTTCAGTGGAGGAACACATGAGTCTAACCGGCAGCCTGTCAGGAAGAGATGGATCTCTGTACAGTCCGTGAACTGAGATACTGCTGTGTCGTGAAATGAGATACTGCTGTGTCGTGAAATGAGATACTGCTGTGTCGTGAACTGAGATACTGCTGTGTCGTGACCTGAGATACTGCTGTGTCGTGAACTGAGATACTGCTGTGTCGTGAAATGAGATACTGCTGTGTCGTGAACTGAGATACAGCTGTGTCGTGAAATGCGATACTGCTGTCGTGAACTGAGATACTGCTGTGTCGTGAACTGAGATACTGCTGTGTCGTGAAATGAGATACTGGTGTGTCGTGACTGTTGCATGAATCCACATTTCCAGGAGAGAACGACACACACGCATGCAAGCTCACACACATGCACACACACAACACATAAACACACACATGCACGCTCACACACACACATACAACGCACCCACACATACTCCTGCACACACACACAAACACACAGAAGGTGCATGTGCAGCAACAGACAGCGAGGTTGTCACGGAGCGCTGCGTGTGCTGAATCAGACGCCCCGTGGGTGGACAGGGAGACGGAGGAGAGGGGGCGGAAGGACGGAGCGAGGGATGAGGCTGGACGGATGGATGAGGCTGGGCGGATGGAGGGATGCTGGTGGGTGGCTGGCTGGCTGATTGGGAGATTTGGGGATCTCAGGGGTGCAGTGTAGCCGTTTCATCACTTGGTTCTTCATCGCTGGCAAGGCTTCTCCGTCTCCCCGGAACCTTCGCTCGGAACCGTCATCAGAGAGCCAAACCAACCCTGAGCAGAGCTGAATTACACATGAGGACTGAGAGCCAACTGTGCCTGCAGCAGAACTGAAGGATAGCCAATATACATGACTGAATACTAAGAGCCTTACACCTCTAACCCCCTCTCTCTCTCTCTCTCTCTCTCTCTCTCTCTCCTCTCTCTCTCTCTCTCCTCTCTCTCCTCTCTCTCTCTCTCTCTCTCTCTCTCTCTCTCTCTCTCTGTCTCTCTCGTCTCTCTCCTCTCTCTCCTCTCTCTCTCCTCTCTCCTCTCCTATCCTCTCTCTCTCTCCTCTCTCTTCTCTCTCCTCTATCTTTCTCCCTCTTCTCTTCTCCCCTCTCTCTCTCTCTCTCTCTCTCTCTCTCTCTCTCTCTCTCTCTCTCTCTCTCCTCTCTCTCAATTCAATTCAATTCAGCTTTATTAGCATGACAGTCATTTCAACCGTATTGCCAAAGCAAGACGCACAATAACAGACAACCATACATCAACAACAATATTCAAAAACAACATAAGGAACAACAGTCTGTATCGTCCGGAACATGTGGTAACAACAAAGTGTCAAGAACAGAAACAACAATCGGAAACAAAAACAACCTAAGTAAATAGCTACATTACAATAGCTCTCTCTCTCTCTCTCTCCTCTCTCTCCTCTCTCTCTCTCTCTCTCTCTCTCTCTCTCTCTCTCTCTCTCTGTCTCTCTCTCTCTCTCTCTCTCTCTCTCTCTCTCTCTGTCTCTTCTCTCTCTCTCTCTCTCTCTCTGTCTCTGTCTCTTTTGTGTGTTGGGGGGGAGTTTGTGTGTGTGGGGGGGGAGTCGTGTGTGTGTGTGTGTGTGGGGGGGGGGGGGTGCCAGTTTGTGTGCGTGCATCTTATTTTAAAGCAGTGCCCAATTATTTTGGAGATTGACAGGACTC
>NC_090067.1:12024767-12027267 GCF_038355195.1 Osmerus mordax
AATCTAGAGTGCAGGACACACACACACACACACACTTTAACACACCCAGACAACCGAGCAGACGTTCTTATCTCTCACACAGACACAGATCAATAGGCTGGTGGTCAATACCTGGTTTCTCTCACTGTTTAATACCTGGGAATGTTTGAGAAGTCTGTTACTGTACTTTTCCACTCACAGTGAAGGGAGAGGAGAGAGAGATCATGTTGAATACAGATTAAAACTAAAGTAACAAGCCTAGCTTGAACAGTTACGTAAGAAGTAGAAAGTACAGATATGTGTGTAAAAAAAAAAAAAGGAATGAAAGTAAAACGTGGTCCAAAATATAAATAGTGAAGTAAAGTACCGATACCGAAAAATCTACTGAAGTACAGTAACAAAGTATTTGAACTTTGTTACTTCCCATCTCAGGTCTCTCTCTGTCCCTCTCCTCAGTCTTTGAGATTAAATAGAGTAGTTCGTACTGTAGTTACCCTTCTACAGTACGGTGAGGTCAGGTGGGTAGCTCTTCCACAGTGACTCACTTCCCAGTGAGAAGGGCTCACCTGCAAAGTGGTGCACTTACACATCCAGCGGCTTGAGCAGCGTGTATGTGGACTTCCTCACGGAGAGCACACACACACACTCCATTCCTCTTGCCATGGCAACCGTCTGGACTGGTGGTGTTTTGGCCTCTTGGGGCGTGATGTTTCATTCAAAGAAGAAGAAGGAGGAGAGGAGAATGGAACGGGGAAGAGGGGGGGGGGTTTGCGAGAGAGTGGGATGATGAGATTAGAGTTGGGGGGGATGTGGGGGATGGTGGCGGAGGGTGGGGGAAGAATGGGGGACACTGGGGGAGGGGGGGGAGGATGGGGGAGGCTGGGGGAGGATGGGGGAGGCTGGGGGAGGATGGGGGAGGGTGGGGGAGGATGGGGTAGGCTGGGGGAGAGGTGGAGGAGGCTGGTGGAGGTGGGGGAGGATGGGGGAGGATGGGGGGAGGGTGGGGGAGGATGGGGAAGGCTGGGGGAGGGTGGAGGAGGCTGGTGGAGGGTGGGGGAGGGTGGGGGAGGGTGGGGGAGGATGGGGGAGGATGGAGGGGAGGGTGGTGGGAGGGTGGGGGAGGGTGGGGGAGGCCACCAGCCAGGCCTCTGAAACACACGAGGCCCAGCCAGGCCTCCTGAAACACTAGGCCCAGCCAGGCCTCTGAAAACTCACTCCAGCCTCACACCGAGTCGTCTGGAGTGAGTAACTGCCGCTGAGAAAGCACCTGGAGAGTTAGATGGGAAGTTGATTCAGGGCTATGTGCGGTTCACACTCATGTGCGCTCTTAGAAACCGTGATGGCTGAAGGACACTCATGAACAATACTCTGACAGTTGTGGCCTTAGCCCAAGTGTCTGTTGTGTCTGAGCCAGGGCTGATCAGCAGCACGGCTATTTATAAAACATCCACTTGTCCATGCATGAGTCAGAACAAACAGCATCTTAGAAATGAATGAGTGTGTGTGTGTATGTGTGTGTGACCCTACACAAATGTCCAACATTGTACCTTTGTGGGATTCTGGATCAATCACCCAGCTGTCTGTCTGTGGCTTCTTGTCACACAGTCAGCCTCCCTCTTCCTCCTCCTCCTCCTCCTCCTTCCTCTCCTCTTCTCTTCCTCTCCTCCTCCTCCTCCTCCTCCTCCTCCTCCTCCTCCTCCTCCTCCTCTCCTCCTCCTCCTCCTCCTCCTCCTCCTCTTCCTCCTCCTCCTCCTCTTCTCTTCCTCTTCCTCCTCCTCCTCCTCCTCCTCCTCCTCTTCCTCCTCTTCCTCCTCTCTCCTCCTCCTCCTCCTCTTCCTCTCTCTGTCCTGTCTCCTCAAAGCTAAATAGTGTTTCTCTCTGCTGCATGGTGCCTGTTCAGGCAGTTGGCCCTTCCCCCCCTCCCTCTGTGTGCTGGATAGATCGCTTCAGCTCTCCTCCCCGGTCACTCCGGGGGGGTCTGGAGTGTCTGTGATGACGACCGGGTCTTTATCAACTGATGTGACCTACTGGTCACCCCCCTTGTTCAATCCTTCAGAGAGAGAGACTGTCACACACACACTAATACACACACGCATGCTTTACAGCTGCAGTCCAAGATCTGGATCTATCCAAACTTAGTTTCCATGGCAACTTCCCCCGCCGATTTCTCCCTATACCCTTCTCCCTCTATGTTTGTCTCTCTCTCTCTCTCTCTCTCTCTCTCTCTCTCTCCTCTCTCTCTCTCTCTCTCGCTCTCGCTCTCGTCTCTCTCGCTCTCTCTCGCTCTCTCTCGCTCTCGTCTCTCTCTGTGTGTAAGATGCCAAAGGCAGTCGGCCTGCAGTGTTTGCGTTCTCTCTCTGTCATGTCATGTTTGCTTTGACTCAGAGACATGTCAGCTCTCTACCCACCACCCGCAACCTGTACCAAACACTTCCTCTACCTTCACCCTCTCTCCTTCTCTCTGTTCTTCTCTCTCTCCTTGTCCTTCTCTCTCGTCCTTCTCCTCTCTCTCTCCTCCCTG
>NC_090067.1:12032267-12144327 GCF_038355195.1 Osmerus mordax
TCAGAACAAAAGCTCAACAATATGTACAGGTGACTGGCCTCATATTTATTTTAGGGTAGCGGTAGGGTTGAAAAGAGAAGCGTTACGATGCCTCAGCCTTATGAACCACACGCTGAGACATGCAGCTGTGGCCTACTTGTGTGAACTACAGTGTGTGTCGCAGAGCGCTCGGCTCCGAAGCCATCTTCCTCTCCTGGCAAACAGTAGATCACCTCGCTGGCCTACGCCAGATACCAGGGGTCATGTGTCGTCAAGTCATCAAGACAGACATGTTCGCAACCTTTAAAAGGAGCACAGCTGCAGTAAAAAAAAAGAAGAAGCTCATTACTGTAAGAAGTGACGCTGTTGCGAGGATTACGGAGGAAACAGGGGGAGGGTTAGGTCTTGTTGTGTTCTTATACTCTGACTAGATCTCTGTTGAGTCGTCCCCCGTCCCCCCCCCCTGCTCTGGATTCATTAATACTGCAACACATCTTTCTTGTGTCAGTAGGCTCCGGATCGACATGACTAATTTAGAATGTTTTCCTGTTTTTCTTCTTCTGCTCTCTGCTGGCGCGTGTTGCATCTCCTGCTCACTGCCTCCTCTTGTGAGGAGGGTTGAATCTTTAGCGGTGGACGTACACAGGGCCGGTCCTTCCTATAGGCGACATAGGCAGCCGCCTAGGGCGTCATGAAGAGGGGGGCGGCATTTTCCGAAGTGCATCAATTAATTAACCCTTCCGCACTACCAGCAAGGGCGCCAACTGCGCACGTCATGTGTCCGTGTTGTGGCTGGGGGGGCGGGCTGGGGGGGCGGCACCCCTGGGGGGGTTAGGGTTAGGGGGGGCGCTCGTGATAAATCTTGCCTAGGGCGCCAAATGTGCTTAGACCGGTACTGGACGTACACCCTCCATCCATCTCTCTAGACACCTCCTTCCCTAGCCCCCCACACCCCCCCAGACCCCCCCAGACCCCCAGCCCCTGGTCACCATCTGGTGGACTCAACCAGGGTAGACTTGAACAACTCCCCCTGTGACTCAGAGGGTGAAAGTCTGTGGATAGAATGAAATTCTGTCTCTTAACCGATGCATTAGTTCATGCCCAGCAACAACCTTCCTGTTTCTCATTCGTCTTATCTGGTATAGACTGCATGGCTTCTATTGGATATCGATGCACATACCCTTGACACATACGGCGGACAGACACCTCGCTCTCTCAGTGTTACCATGGTGAAGAAATCAACACTACACCATACGCAAAATGGGAAAGATTGATCTTTTGAAGGGGAGCAAGGTATATTTCTGTGTGTGTGTGTGTGTGTTACGTGTGCCCTTGCAGATACAGTAAGGAAGTGAGGAGGGGAGGGCTGTGAGTGTGTAAGTCAATGTTACGTAACTCGAGTGTTGTCTCAGTGCTCTACGCTGTTCCCGCTTCCTGGGAAGCGAGCCAAGCCTCACTGCTGATCCAGTCACCGGCTCTGGGGTTCACTGGCACTAAAACTGGGCCTCAGCTAGATCTGATAGCACAGATAACCATGCAGGAGGTTAACCAAGTCAGTTCCCTGGCATCACGTTGATTAACCTGAGAATCGGTATGAAACTAAAAGACATGCGAAGAAAGAAATACATCATGAGGAAAGGCCTTCATGCAGAGACTGACCATGAGATTGGAAGGTAATTTCATAGCTTGAATGAAAAGGCTGAGTTCCCTTCATCCACGCTGCAGTCATTGGCTTCGGGTGGAAAACTAGAGGCTTGGTTTCTCACACAGGGAACTCCTTCTTTCATCTTTTTCTACAGTGCATCAACATCACAAGATTAGGAAGAAGAAAAGCTTTCGACTCACGCCATCTCCATTCTTCTCTTCCTCTCTCTTCCTCTCTCTCTCTCTCTCTCTCTCTCTCTCTCTCTCTCTCTCTCTCTCTCTCTCTCTCTCTCTCTCTCTCTTCTTCTCTCTTCCTCTCTCTCTCTACCTCTCTCTCTCCCTCTTTCTTCCTCTCTCTTCCGCTCTCTCTTCCGCTCTCTCTTCCGCTCTCTCTTCCTCTCTCTTCCTCTCTCTTCCTCTCTCTCACTCTCTCTCTCTCTCTCTCTCTCTCTCTTCCTCTCTCTTCCTCTCTCTCTCTACCTCTCTCTCTCTCCCTTTCTCTTCCTCTCTCTTCCGCTCTCTCCTCCGCTCTCTTCCTCTCGCTTCTTCTCTCTTCCTCTCTCTTCCTGTCTCTACCTCTCTCTCTCTTCCTCTCTCTTCCTCTCTCTCTCTTCCTCTCTCTCTCTCTCTCTTCCATCTTTTCATTAGATGAGTGAAAGTAGAGGAGAGGCTTGTCACCTCGTCCCTGATCTGGGCTCCACCCTGCCAACTCCATGATTAGATTGCGATGCAGGAGGATGTTAAAGTGACTCTTGTTTACTGTATGTGTGCGTGTGTGTGTGTGAGAGTGTGTATGTGTGTGTATACGTGTGTGTCTGTGTGCGTACATGTGTGTGTATACTGTATATCTGTGTGTGTGTGTATGTATGGGTCAAGAACCGACCCAATCAGTTGCTGTCTGATGAAAGTATATGCGTGACCGTGTGTGTGTACCTTCGTGCGAAACTCAGTTGCTCATTCACGGTCTCCTTTACATTCAGAAATCCCTCCCTCCCCTGCCCCCCCCACGCGTGCGTGCGTACGCGCTGAAACTGTTAAGCACCTTCACCCACGCAAGGACATCCTCTTCCAAAAGTAGAGGAGATTACAGGGAGGTGGAGACGACATGTCGATGGGACCACATATAATCTCAGCAATGACAGACACCTTCTCTGTTTTGACAGCTGAGCAGGAAATTACAGCTTCAGAACAAGCTGTACCGATTTGTTAATAAAATATAACTTAATAAGAATGACAGAGAAATGAGAGACAGAACTATGAAAGCATACTATCTACAATCAGGTCAAAGTCAATCCAGAGAACAGGTTGCCACTCTCTCTTTGTTTCCATGGTGAAGAACTTAACCAAAATGGAAATGACCATTCGTTCCAACTGACCACCAGATTCAAAAACCACCACGATGTTTGTCTGCATGCGCACGGCACATGGCAGACTCAGGGAGACACTGTCAGACTGACAGATACACAGTCTGTTCAGAGTTAGCGATGATGAAACCAACAACAAGTACAGCAGTCAAACATTTACATTTACATTACATTTAGTCATTTAGCACACGCTCTTATCCAGAGCGACTTACAGTAAGTACAGGGACATTCCCCCCGAGGCAAGTAGGGTGAAGTGCCTTGCCCAAGGACACAACGTCAATTGGCACGGCCGGGAATCGAACTGGCAACCTTCTGATTACTAGCCCGCTTCCCTAACCGCTCAGCCACCTGACTCCCTGACTCAAACACACAAGGGAGAGAGGGGCGGGGAGTTTGAATCCTGAAAACATGAATGTGTTTGATGTAGCCTTCAGGCCTGGAAAACAATGACACCTGAATAAAAATCTTGATCCTCTAAAAGTCAGATTAAGCAAGTAAGCACATCACCTCACGTCCAACGGTGTATGTCAACATTGTTCTACTGAAATCGAGTTACTGTTGCAGCACTGTAGTATTGTTTTCGTTGTGCCTGGAAGCTGAGATGTGGTTACTTAACGTTGTGGCCAGTGAATACAGACCGTTCCTTGGCTCTGAACACCAAAATACTGCTCATCTGATCCGTGATCTTCTACTGTACTTTCTAAGCGCAGCATTTCTACGTCACTTTTGACGAAAGCGTCTGCCAAATGAACAAAACGTGGAGTTAGTCCGACACGCAGAAAGGTACGGGGTTTGCTTCAAGGGCAGGAGAAAGGAGAAAGGCGAAAAGTGTCTCTCGGTTACCGAGCCTCGCCTCGCAGCTATCTGGGGCAGTGTTTCTCACCGTAAGAGGAGCAAGCAGGACATGACCGCTGTGAGGTGTTACACAAGACCGAGGGAAAGTGCAACCCCAGCATCGAACGCTGGCCGGGACGAGGAGGAAGCGCCAGCCGTCAGGAACGGAGGGAGAACACAGCGCACGCTGCAGAGCCAGAGAGAGAGAGGGGGAATACAGGGAAGAGGGAGAGGAGGACAGGGTAATTCAATCATGTTAGTGTCCTCATTTGCAGGACACAGAGAGAGAGAGAGAGAGAGAGAGAGAGAGAGAGAGAGAGAGAGAGAGAGAGAGAGAGAGAGAGAGAGAGAGAGAGAGAGAGAGAGAGAGAGAGAGAGACAAATGGACAACTAATGAAATAAGTAATGGCTGAGTCAGACTTTGTCCCCGTCTCTCTCAGTAGGGGAAAGAGGTGAGAGAAGGAGAAGGAGAGAGGTAAGAGGGAGGAGAGAGAAAAAGGATAGAGCAGTGGAAGAAAGAGAGGAGATGAGCGATGGCAGAGGGAGACAATAACGTTGAGAGTGTGTGTGTGTGTGTGTGTTTGGCTGCAGACCCTCCTGCTCTCTCAGCTGAGGTCAAGAGGTCACAGAGGCAAAGAATAGGGAAACACTCTCTCCCATGCTACCCCTCATTCGCTACACACACACATGCGCGCACACACACACCCAATGCGTGCAAGGGAACTCAAGGGCGTCCAACTTCCAGCCAACTGTTCCTCCTCCTTTGACACTTCCATGGTCATCAGCCCTGTGGACTAATCTTGGCCTCTTTCTCCTGGCTTGGAAAACGCTGAGCCGCCTCGAGCTACGTCCCCAGCTCTAACAACAGGACGTACACCGACCAGCGCTAACAAACACTAACGAGAGGACAAGCTCTAACAAACTCTAATGAGATGTAATGGACACCCAGCTTACAATCAAGAGATTTGGACCAAACTAAACAGCAGGCACTGTCCCAGGCTATTGGGATGATCTGGTGTGCTGCATCGTAGTGTCCACTTACAGTACACAGCAGAGGACTAGTGTCGAGAACTTAAATGAATTTGTTGTTCGTTGTAGTTGATTGTAACTGATTTAACTACTTGTAGTCCCTGTGAATCATATTATTGTCGCTTGCTTTCCTCGAGGTACACTCTTGCACTTTCGATGATCATGTCGTTTAATTGTAATTTGTTTAACTACATGCTCTTCTGGTTCTACCCATTGGCTCTTATTTGCTTTTCACAATGTATGTTTCATGTTTTGGCTACCCACATTGTTTTGGGGGCTATGTCATTGTTTATGATCATTAACCTATGCACCTTTTGGTCTTTCTTGTAAGTGGCTTTGAATAAAAGCGTCTGCTAAATGACTAAATGTTATCGATTGCCGATATTGTGATCCTGTTATTAGCAATGGAGAGACCCTTGATAGCTTCGACTCCAGCCTGCATCCCTGTGTGTGTGTGTGTGTGTGTATTTGTGTGTGTGATCTCATGCAGGGCAAACACAATGCACCGCCTTTCTTCCCATTAGCCTCACCATGCACTCACATTACACCGTACTTATCCTGCCTTGAAGCTTTTTCAGCCTTCAGTCATCTCCTCTCAGTATCTCTGCGGTTATCATTCAACCGCCTCACAATCACACTCGCGTCCCTCCATCTCCACCCCCCCCCCCATCCCCCCCCGCCTCCCCATAGGCCGATGGATGTGTCTCTGTTCATCTGTGCGAGTCCCAGATCACTAATGACCGATCATAGACTGACCAACCCCGCAAGGTTTCATCGATGAAACCTAGGAAACGATTATGTCGTCGCTCCTTCGAGATTGCGCCGCTCTGGGGGAAGAAGGGGGAGGGAGGGAGGGAGGGGGGGGGGGGGGGTAGAGTTAAAGCCCTGACTAGCAGGTGCGTGTGGGATGGTCATGCTAATCGCCGGTCAGGACAGCTGAGTAATGGGTTCTGAATGGTCTTTGATGGATAAAAGGCCTGTGCCGTAATGATCGGTGCAGATGGTCATTAGGAATCCCCAACCTCTCCCCCAACCTCTCTCTTTCTTTTAACGTATTTTTCTATACCTCTTTCGTCCCCCCTGCCCCCTTTCATTACAGCTCTGTTGGAGTACACAGCGGAGGGATTCAGTGGTTTACCTGTGTACCTAGGGTTGTGTCACTTTCGATTTTTTAGTTGGTGGAATGTGTTGATGTAAAGGTTCACAGTTCAATCTGCAGTCTGTCAGCTCAAAGAGAGCGGTGAGTCATCACTGACCTTTGTGGAGATAATGTGGACCCATCATTTGAACACTCCTGAAGTTGAAGTTTGAGGTGAACTAGATCTGACTGAGATTGTGGCCTGCTGTTCTTCTGGTGTGTGTGTGTGTGTGTGTGTGTGTGTGTGTGTGTGTGTGTGTGTGTGTGTGTGTGTGTGTGTGTGTGTGTGTGTGTGTGTGTGCGTATATCTGTGTGCTTGTGTTATCATCAATTTAAAAACTAGAAAGCCAGTAAGTTTCTCTAATACTGTATAAAGTTAATTGGGTAAATAAACAATATCCATTAATGATACAATAACCCTCTTAAAAAGGTTATTTAAAAACCTCTATAACAACCAAAACAAAATGATGAAAAACCTAGTTCTAAAGCACCCTCTTTTACTGGAAGGTGCATCTGATTCAAGAGCTCGAGCACGAGAGGGAGGAGGAAGAGAGGGAGGGAGGGAAAGACGGAGGGAACTGTTCTGACAAACATACAATCGTGCCAATAGGCGAAGCGCTTTTTAATTAAACCGGTCCCACGTAATACCAACACCATCCCCCTCCTTAAATGCGCTATACCAGCACAGTTCCCAGCTAGAACCGACACTCTCCAATCTCTGTCCAGTAAAAACACGCGCTGCCCGTTACCGCTCAGACCTCAGCCTGCTCGTTGTCTCGCGGGGCGTGTGTGAAGGCACGATAACATGGTTTTCGGGGTTTGTCCGCAGTAGCAGCTACCGCGCAGTAGGCTTGACAGTGTGAAGAGCAGCCAGTCGGAAGCCTGCTATTCGCAACCGGGGAACGCAGACAAAATCCAGACAGCATCTCTTCATCTCTAAACGTCTCCTTCGTCCGCATCGCTCATATACCAAGAGCAAGGAACTCTGTTGAATCGGGTAAGAACTTACGCTGTTTCGGTTCTATCTAAATTTGAGAAATGCTGGAAGTAGTCTGTTTTCATCAGCATTCAATTTGTAAGGGCCCGCGGATGGCTTTTGACAGCGACGTTGTCTGCACGACACGTAGGCGGCTTTTGTTTATCTCAGTGTGTCTTGGAACGGTCTTGTAAAAGAACGTTATGCCCTCCTCCTCTGTATTAACATAGTTCTAACTGGAAGTTTTTTTCGCAAATGGATAGCTTATGATTTGACTGTTGCCTGCACATGTGCTATCCTCGTGTTAAAGAATTTTGGGAAAGATGCATTCTAAAGTGTAGCCTATACCAAAAATAAATTACTTGTATTTTAACACGTTTAAGAAATAAACGCATCCTTCTTTACGTGAGCCTTCTGATATATGGGCATTGGCAATGCGCGGTGTGCTCAAAAGTGGTTTGTTCCTTTCTGCTTATTTCCTTTTCTCGTTTTTACTCCCTCCCCCTACTTCCTCTATTCAACTCTCATCTCTCCCTCTTTCTCCCCCTGACCCTGCCTATCACGAGATGCTATTGTTGGGAAGTAGGCCTAAGAATTGTAATCTATTATGCATACTTTTGTATTTGTGCAGCATAATTAGTAGCCCGTTTGCAAATTAGGAGCTTCATGTTAAAATCGGTGTTTCATATTTCACGTTGTTCCGTCAATATGTGTTGGTGAAAAAGAAAGAAAAAAAAGAAGCTTTTAGTTACTTTGGGGCTGTAACAGCTGGTAATGACGTAGCATCACTTTCTTTTGCATCCAAGAGTCCCATCAGACGGCGGCTCTGCTCTCCTAAACGCGTCTCTATAATATGTTACAATGTATGTGCCACGTAAAATCACGGATTTATCATTTAATCCATACTCAAGATATCGGGATCTGGCGTGGGATTTATAGAACCGTCACTAAGGGCAGACGGAGAAAGATTTAACCCCACTTTCTCGTTGTTTCCTAATATCAGTGAAGTTCGGTATTTTCTTATGATCACGTGCTACTGTTGGCACCTGTTTTTATGACAGCAGTGGAATTAAGTTGTGAGAAACTTCATGATAACCATTGAGGACTCAACGTCACATGCAATATATACAATCCTACTAGTTGTAAGGGCTTGCCTTCCGGTTTACTGTTTACATTTCAATTGAGTTAGTGTTCATTTAGTACGCTTTTATCCAAAGCGACATACAAGTAGCGCGCAGGGGAAAGTACGGCAGAAGAGGATTTGTAGTGCATAGTTCCACAATATTTCTGTGATCAAAGGAACAGTCTGTATTTACTAACCACATCTCACCTACCGAGCACACTGGACAAAACAAAAGGATTACCCCCTCCAATTACATCTCAAGTACTTAAACGCAGTGCCTGTATGAAAGAGAGATGATTTCTATGATTGTCGTCAGACACCTGGTTCTGCAGTCATGAACAGTGCATAGTAGTTATTGACATTTTCAAAATGCCAATCTAGTAACCTACTCAGCGAGACCCAATCAAGAAAAGATGTATGAGAATGTCAATAACTAGGCCCTGTGACCCCGGGGTTAATGTTTTGGCTTGATAAGGAACTACCCCCTCAAAAAATCGACTTTTCCTTTGATTCTTCCAATAGAATATTAGTTTAGTAACCCTTTTTTTGCATTGACATTCTAAAGTAAATGGGGTCTATTGTTCACTGATTCAAAGGACTATGGCGCCTGAGTACATCAAATTGGATAATGGTCCACAAATGAGGAGAAATTATTATTGGTAAACGGCGATGCTCTTTGGTGTTAGTGTCGACCAGATGTTGTTATTGCTGTTGTTTGTTGTGCATATGGAGGCATTGGTGTCAATGCTGGACTGTTGCATAAAGAGATAAATGACGTGCTCTGTTGTTCTCTGAAACACACACACATCCACTACTGTAGCATGAGGTTCTTGGAAAGAACACCTTTCGGCAATGTACTGTGAGAGCAGGGAGGTCAGAGACAGAAAAACCTGTGTGTGTGTGTGTGTGCGCACGCACCCCCTAGTTCTCATGTGATTGTGTTTATCCTGGGGGTCTGCCTTTAAGTTTCATCAGTCAGTCCACCAAGGCAGAGACTAAACCAAAACAGGGTGATGGAACAAGATCACCAGAAAAGACGGAACTCATCTGTTTATATTTGTATTATAAGATGTTTCCTGGTTTAGTATGCTGTCAGTGAGATATTAGATGCCTTACCCTCTGACTGTAAATACATCCAAGTAGTATTAGTGCCTGTCTGTTAGTATGACAAGTGACTGGTCTTGATTCAGAAACACACACACTAAGATAGGAGACCGAAGCCAGTCTCAGAAGCATCCTAGATGACCACTTGTGTCTCAATCTTTTAACTGATGGTTGGAACTTGCACGGGATATCAAAAGAAACAGATATCCACTTACAATCTTTCATCTCTGCCCTATATCATCCCTCTCTCCATATACCCTCTGTTCACGTGGTTGGACTGCTGTTCCCAGAGCTTAGACCTGCATCAACATGGATGGATATGAGGGCTGTATTGTTGACCGTTGGTGTGTGCAGTCTCTTGTTATGGACCCCCCCCCTGTGTGGTGCTGGTAGTGGAGTGCATATTGAGGCCTGAGATGTAATGTGAACATGAAGGTTCTCAGACTATTCTCCTCTCCACACCACCTCCATCCATTATGATATGAAAGGGCAGCAAATTACTCCCCGTTCCTGGTGTGTGGTTGTGTTAATGAACTCAAAGGGAGTGCGTGTGGACACGGAACAGTGTGTCTGTGTGACAGCAAGTGGCACATTATGAATGCACAATCAGTAGCTTTGTGTGTCCTGTGAGCTGACAGCAGTCGGTGAAGACAAGGCATGGAAGTGTCTCACCTGAGCCCTGCTGCCTTGGCTAAGATCACACTTCAAGATCTCCCCTCCCCCACCTTTCTTCCTCCCTCTCTCTCCTCCATTCTCTCTCCCCTTTCATCTGTCCATCTCTAACAGAAGCCCCATGCAGGAGCCGTGTATTCAGAATGACCTTCCTCCTCTTCATCTTCCTATTCTTCTGGAAAGGCCTCAACCTTCCCTCTTTCATTTTCACCGGAGCTATCTGGTAAATAAAGAAGGGAAGAGAGATGTAACTAGGCCTCGATCTGAAGCCCACAGACCCCTGCTGGAACGGAATGATTTCCCCCCTTGGTTCTCTGTCCTCAAGGGTCCTTTCAATATAGATGACTCTCATATGCCTGAACAGAATGTAGGGAAATTTCATCCTGAAGTGCCCTGCAGCTGTGTCTGTGTGGAGCGCTTTTATCCCAACAGAAGTGAAGGACCTGACTGCGCTGAAGAAAAAAATGACAACATATTGAGTCGAGCACACAGGAGATGATGAGAAAGAATGTTCTGTAATAAAGCTGCAGAGCGTTGTGTGGCTGCCGCTGCCGCCTAAACGAAAGACGCCCGGTGCGTTTGCAAGGCAGCTCAGGGCACTTTCTGGGCATTAATAGAGAGACCAATCAGAAAGGGGAAAAAAATCAATGTGGCACCTGATGGATTGGAAGCACTACAAGCAGTCTCAATAAGGGCCTGCAGTCATTTCTCCTCGCAAGTCATCCAGTCTCTCTGGGGGCAGGAGTAGCCTGTAGCCCTACTGTCAAACTCCAGCAAAAAAAAAAACAACAGCAGCTATCTCGATTGGTTGCTCTATATTCTGGCTCCCCATTTCCGTTGAAGAGAGGCAGATGGCGTTAATAGCTTTTTGGTTTTATCGCAGGAATCCAAACATGTCCTTTTTTGTCAACATGTGCGTCTTATGTTTCTGGCTTGAGTCGGCATGTGTAGCCGTTCGGGTCGTTGTGACTAGGACATGTTGTGTTTGGCTGCTGCTACTCTGTCCTTGCACAGTGATGAGTTAGGACTGCGTTGGCAGTAACTTACGGAATGGAGAGGGGGAATACAGATAAGGGAAAGAAGGAAAGAAATTGGAGGAGGCGTTGAAGATGAACGAGAGGGAGGGTGACGTGTGGGATATTTGGACGGCAGTGCATGGTAGTCCGATGTGGGATTTTTTAACAAATGCCTGTCGGGTGTTTTCTCTGTTAGAGGACGTTGGAGGAAGAGGGGGATGATGGAGAGGGATGAGGAGGGGAAAAGAGAGAGAGACATCTGCTAAAACTTCCTTTTGGTTTTTTCCGTGCTGAGCCTGGAGGAGAGCCCACCAACCTCCGTCGAAGCGGGGGATTGTGGGAAGTGTTCTCCCGGCTCGCGGCCCTCACTGTGGGCGCAACATGATCGCCGGTGAAGGGGAAATTCTGGCTGAGCTGGCCGTTTGTGTTTGTGACGGAAGTAGGCGGGCGCGGGTGTATTTTTAGACCTCTCTCTCTCTCTCTCTCTCTCTCTCTCTCTCGTGTCACCACAGGAAATGGGGATAGCAAGACGTGTATGATGCTGCGAGGTTGGCCTAGCATTCTTTTCCGATTATTTCTCCTTTTTTTTTCTTTTTTTTTTTCTTGGGAGTTGTTTCCCAAGGCCTCCAACCACCCTCCCCCCCAACACCCCCCGCACATACATCCCTCCACCCTTCCCAGTAAACTGGATGCTTCAACCTTATTTGGGGAATTCTTTGCCCTCTGGTCATGAATGCAAGTCTTAGTCACTGATCTGACTCTTTGGTTGTGTTTGACCTGTGCTACCAGCCCGTAATGCACCGCTTATCACGACACCACCTTCTCACGACACCACCTTCTCACACACCACCTCCTCACACACCACCTCCTCACACACCACCTCCTCACACACCACCTCCTCACACACCACCTTCTCACACACCACCTTCTCACACACCACCTCCTCACACACCACCTCCTCACACACCACCTCCTCACACACCACCTCCTCACACACCACCTCCTCACACACCACCTTCTCACACACCACCTTCTCACACACCACCTCCTCACACACCACCTCCTCACACACCACCTTCTCACACACCACCTCCTCACACACCACCTCCTCACACACCACCTCCTCACGACACCACCTCCTCACACACCACCTCCTCACACACCACCTCCTCACACACCACCTCCTCACACACCACCTCCTCACACACCACCTCCTCACACACCACCTCCTCACACACCACCTCCTCACACACCACCTTCTCACGACAGAAGACGTCCACCGTCTCACAGAATGTTCTCCCAAAATCCTGCTTTCGACATTTTCTTCTTTAAACGTTTCCATTCCCAAAGCCTTTATATGTCAAATAGAAATGTACAGTTGAATTACTATTAGAGGTTTCATTCAATTTGATTGTTTATCGTAAAAAAATTAAGAAGTTGCAGACAGTGAAATATCTCATGAGGACCTGAGTCAGGCTTCGACTTTGTAGGAACACGCAGTGGCTGTTAAATCCTCTTTATGTAAGTATATTAGAGAGCAATGTCTTCTCTCTCCCACATTAGTAGGATGGCTTTATCACCCCACCCCCCTCCACCCTAGTCAGACTGCATCCCCTCCAGTCACTCTGTTTCCCGCATACACCACCAAAACACGTGCGCGCACACACACACACGTAGACAAATAACCACACTAACACACATACTTCTTCCTTGTTGGATTTTCCCACAATGCCATGAGGCAGTAATAGATGAGTCACACACTTGGGAATGAGGGTGCATGTGTGTGTTTGTTTGTAGGTGTGTGTGATATTGGGGTGGGGGGTGAGAGGGAGGTTGTGTCTGATTTGGAAGGGGAAAAAAATAGTTGTGTTTTTTGTAGCGGTATAAATAGACTAGTGGCTGTGAAAGATGCAGATGAGAATGTAAGACAGGATGGAGTGAGAGGGCAGGGGGCGGAGGATTGATTAGTTGAGGACGGGGGGGGGGGGGGGGGGGGGGGCTGATAACCTTGTCGTCATTTCCTGTGCCAGAGATCACATGCAGGGCAAGCTGAAGAAGACGCCCCCCTGCCCTTCACACCTCCCTCTCTGCCCTCCATCCCTGCCAGCCTGCCAACCCTGCGTTCTGTCATCTGTTTCTCTCCTTCTCTCCGTCCCTCCCTCCCCCCTCCCCTCCACCAGGAGGCGTCATCGCAGTTCTCCTTGACCCGAATAACTGAATCGCCCCCAAGTTGACGCTGGGAGAATAATTACCATCGTCATCTGGGGAAGTGTGTGTGTGTATGAGAGTGTGTGTGTGTGTGTGTGTGTCTTTTGGGCCCTCACCACAGTGCCGTGGCGTGCGGACACCTTGGGACAGGAGCTGAAATACACCCCTGTGCCTCGAAAGCCTGTGACCCTGGAGTGTTGTAACGAGCGATGCCCCCATTTTTTGAATCCGCAGAGGACTTCAAACTGAACGCTCGGAGCAAACTAGCTGTTGGAACTGACTGCTGCTTGATAAACTTCAAGAAAAACATTTTTTATACATGTATATATATTCGTTTTCGTTTAGTTTCTTAAATATGTGTTAGATGTATTTATCGTCTGTCTATTGAGAGGTTGGAGGGAGAGAGAAATACGGTTTGTTTTTAGGAGAGGGAGGGAGGGAGGGAGGGGGGGTGGAGGGGCTGAGTAGGAAGGGTGTTTTTGGCAGAGCGGTGGGCTGTTGGAGAGATGTGGAGCGGAGCTACCAAGGGAAGGTTCTAGCCCGCACGGAGGGCCAGCAGCATTTAGCATAGATCGACGCTGTTTCAAAAACGATAAGCCGACACAAGAGACTGGAGGAAGAGCAGGGATGGAGGGAAGAGGAAGAGGAGAGGCTATAGGAGATGATGGGGGCGAGTGGTTTTGTATTACAGCAGATGGATGACTGCTAAAAGTGGAACGCCTCTATACCACCGTAGTCCTCCGCAGCCGGCAGAGCGGCCAAACATCGTTTATTTCCGAACACAATGGTAGCCAAATGGTCTGTGAAATGAAAGTCCTATTCGCCTTTTCCCTCTCCACTTAAACGAAAAGTGTGTGTGCATGGCTGTCGTGCAGTTGTCTGCGTGTTTGGTGGTGAGAAGTGGTTTAATAATTTGTGCATATAATCCTTGTCCATCCCTGGGATAATCCTGCCACCATACATCCTGTGTCCGAGTTTTTATGCCCCTCATTGACCCCATCTGGAGCGGAAACAACATTGCCGTTAAAATGTCTACAGCCATTCGATCGCCATTTTGTCATATATAAAACCACGTAGGCCTACAGGTGGGGTCAGATAAATCCACCAAAGAATGTAAACAATTTTACAAATAATATAAACAACACTGCACTCGTTTTGGAAAGTTCCGTGCCTCCAACGTAAACCATGCTGAGGGCTTCTCTGTCGCTATCCAAATAGACGCCTTGATGTCAGGCAATTTACATATCCAGCCTTTTAAGTGATGTTCTCACTTTACCAGGTCAATTTAACAATAGCAGCATAGACATAATGGCTATGTCATTTTCCCTTTCATGAAAGTGCAGTTGGACAGTAATGTATGCCTCTTGAAAGATAGCAAAGTGAGTAGAATAATCGCCCTGGGTAAGAATTCCCGCTGTTGGCGAAATGAGAAGCCGCGTGGAAAGGGACAATGACTCGCGAGATTTAACCTTTTCCATGAGGACGTCGATCTAAATGTTGATAGTCTCTTTATAAAGGTAACGCCATCTGCGTGGTGTGGAGATACGAACGGGGAATTTGACGTTCGACAGCAAATGGAGACGTGGGCTGCGAGGTGAACAGCCAGGGAAGCAGCCAGTCTCCTGCAAGACTAGCAGCCAGCAGAATTTTTTTTTTTTCATTTGTATTATTACGCACAGGTCCCTGAGCTAGAGTTTCACCGACTGTAAAGGTCACTGTGTTTCAAACAGCCGATTCTGTGACAAAACGGAGCGGTAGGAAGGACGTGGAAGGAGATGGAGCAGAGGGTCTTCATTATCATTACAGTTGATACCTCCTTCTAAGCGGCCCTCATAATACATTGTGTTACATTATTTTTTTACCCTTCTTTGGACCAGAACGTGTAGGCCTAATTAGCAAATTGTCATTAAAAACTGCTTTCTTTCTGATTAACCAACTGTCCCTAGTTGGAATGGAGTAGTTAACCCCCCCATACACACACACGTACACAGAGTATCGTCGTATAGCCAGCTGTAGAGTCGACCTCGGCCGTATGGGCCATAACAGACTGTCTGTTGCGCCCACGCACTGTTCTAAAGCCTCCGAACAGAACGGTCAAGACACGGCCCCAAATGTTGCTGGCTTCCATCACGTTTTACCGTTTGAAGCCCGATGGTTATCGAAGCATGGGCCAAATGGAATGACCACCGAGTGGTGATATTAATATTATTACAGCTGCAGTTTACGACATTTCCAGAGCCTTTGTTTAGTTCCCTTTGTCAGTCTCATCTGTTTCTCTCTCTCTTCCTCAGTTTTTCAGTTTATTTCTTTTTCTTTCTCTCTCGCTGTATCTTCTTTTCCCCCGTCTCTGTAGCTCTATATTTCACTCTTTCCGTCTCCTTGTCTTTCTGCGTTTCTCTCTATATACATTCCATTAGCCGACATGAACGTGACCATACACACACTAAACACTGTGCACTCTAATTTCATGTTGTGTGTGACTTCTCTAAATTCGTGTGCAGCTTTGAAACTGTATGAAAGCTGAATGAGTTGTCACCGTAGGGAAGTCCGTTTATTAATTAGCGTATGAAGGCTCTCATTTAATCAATACGTTTTATTGAGTAAGTGTTTAAGTGCTGGGGGGGGGGGGGGGGGAATCTGGCTGGTGAAATCAGTCACGAGTTGGACTTTTGTCGTATTCATATTTTCCATTCGTGTTCTTTTGAAAGTGGATGCTCCTCCATCCTGCTTGTTGAGTGTGTTCAGGTTCTTTGTAGAAAAAAAGGCAAGCCTTTCTCACAAAGGAATAAGTGTGTGGGCTGGTGCGTGTACTTGCCTACACATCGCGTGTTTTTTGGCCCGTCTTAGTTCCTGTAGAAGAAAACTCCATCCTGGTTTATTATGTAAGACATTGAGGTTATTTCAATTGTATCATTCAGGGATGTAACAGAGAACAGTCACTTCTGGTTGGAGCCAGACCACATAATTCCCTGTCTGGTTGACCCAGATCGAAATAGCATGACTCTCAGGTGGTGTTCCTAAAACGAGGTCCCAGATCCACGTGCCCCCCCAACAGGGCTTTCTGTAAAGGAGGTCTAGGTTCCTAAAAAGAGTGTGTGTGTGAGTGTGGTATGTACATCATTGTTGTAAATCATATCAGTTAGGTTAAACTAGTTTGAGAGAATATAGTTTGAGAGAATATTGTACTCCTCCACAGAACTGACGGACAGACATGTAGATGTAGAGTGAATTATCCTGTTCCCTGCAGTTCGATAATCTACTGGACTTTAATATCCCTCAATCGCTCTTTCTTTCTCTCTCCCTTTCTTACATCATATCTATCCTTACTTGACCCTGTCTCTATCTCTTTCTCTCTATTTGTCTTTCGTCAACAGATTGACCCTAAACCCTTGGTCTGTAGTTGACCAAATGCAATTCCCATTCTCTCTCTCTGGAACCTCGCCCTTTTAACTGCAGTCATTCATATAATCTTAAGCTTCCAGCTGTGGACCGGGTCTCTCTCGAATGACAGAGAGCACCACTGACCACGCTTGGTCTTATCTAAAGTACATAAAGATTTTTAGCAAAACCTCACAAACTAGCACCATCCACTGTGTGTGTGTGTGTGTGTGTGTGTGTGTGTGTGTGTGTGTGTGTGTGTGTGTGTGTGTGTGTGTGTGTGTGTGTGTGTGTGTGTGTGTGTGTGTGTGTGTGTGTGTGTGTGTGTGTGTGTGTGTGTGTGTGTGTGTGTGTGTGTGTGTGTGTGTGTGTGTGTGTGTGTGTGTGTGTGTGTGTGTGTGTGTGTGTGTGTGTGTGTGTGTGTGTGTGTGTGTGTGTGTGTGTGTGTGTGTGTGTGTGTGTGTGTGTGTGTGTGTGTGTGTGTGTGTGTGTGTGTGTGTGTGTGTGTGTGTGTGTGTGTGTGTGTGTGTGTGTGTGTGTGTGTGTGTGTGTGTGTGTGTGTGTGTGTGTGTGTGTGTGTGTGTGTGTGTGTGTGTGTGTGTGTGTGTGTGTGTGTGTGTGTGTGTGTGTGTGTGTGTGTGTGTGTGTGTGTGTGTGTGTGTGTGTGTGTGTGTGTGTGTGTGTGTGGTGTTTCACAGAGAGTAGCTGTTGAATGTAGAGTTTCTACTCTAATGAAAATTGGGAGACAGCCACACCAAGGACCAGGCCTCATTCTTATTTTAACACCTCCATTAACTCTGCCTCTCTTTGTCTCTCTGTGTCTTTTTGTCTGTAGATCTCTCTCTCTTTATATATATATATATATATATCTCGATCTCCACATATATCTCGACCGCTCTCAATGCACATATCTCTCTTTCTCTGTCTCAGATGGATAGATGTATATCTGGATTCTCTGACACTTCTTCTTCTTCCAGGGGGTTTCTCCCTCCAAATGAGGGATCACAAAAGAAAGAGAAAATGGATGTAGTATGGATGGAGAGAATGTGACAGGTCAGAGCCTCTTGTAGGGGAAGGAGGGAGGAAAGGGAGACAAGAGATGGAATGGAGATAATAATAGAAGGGTCTAGAACCCTAGAGGAGCGTTGTAGAGCAGGAGAAGATGAGGTTATGTAATTATAGGAAATTGGAATGAGGAATTTAGTTGTTTTTTTTTACACCGTTCCTACACCGTTCACCTGATTTGGATGTAAATACCCTGAAATTAAAGCTGAAAGTCTGCACTTAAAGCACATCTTGATTGTTTCATTTCAAATCCATTGTGGTGGTTTACAGAGCGAAAATGATGAAAATTGTATCAATGTCCAAATACTTATGGACCTAACTGTATATATATAGACATAGGGAGTGTGATTAAGTGCTACAGAAACGAAAGAGTCTTGTGTTAAAAACAAAACAAAAAGATGGAGGGAAGAATGTCTCAGGTGACCACTCAGATTACTGGTGCCTAACAAAGGAGAGGAGAGAAAGGGACGAAGCGAGGTGGTGGTGGTGGGGGGGGGGGGGGGGAGGAGGAATCAATGCATACATCTTTTTGATCCGTCTCGCATGTTGGTGCCAGCTCTTGGCTTGTTTGCTTTTCCAAATACAGCCCACTCCATTCTGCCTCCACCCCTCTGCGTGCCTCTCTCTTTCTCTCCCTCTGTCTCCCTCTGTCTCCCTCTCTCTCTCTCTCTCTCTCTGTCTCTCTCTCCCTCTCTCTCTCTCTCTCTCTCTCTGTGCTAATGGCTTGGCCCGGGCTGAGAGGATAGTTAGGGAGGCATTTTGTCTCATTAGCACGTTTACCCGTGGAGTAGGAGGGGAAAGACCTGCTATTTCTAAAGGTGTGTGTGTGTGTCTCACTCTCCATCTCTCTCTATCTTATCTATCCATCCATGTCTCTCCCTGATGTTCTAATCAACCTTGGTTTCATGTTCCAGTCACACTCAGGCCCTCTGAGAAGGGCTCTTCAGCTCCTGTCCTCCACCCAGCAGTGCTGCTCTCTCTCTCTCTCTCTCTCTCTCTCTCTCTCTCTCTCTCTCTCTCTCTCTCTCTCTCTCTCTCTCTCTCTCTCTCTCTCTCTCTCTCTCTCTCTCTCTCTCTCTCTCACATTCTCTCTCTCTCACATTCTCTCTCTCTCTCTCTCTCTCACATTCTCTCTCTCTCTCACATTCTCTTTGTCTCTCGTTATTTTTCACTCGCTCACAGTCAGCTCCTAAGGCCCGCTTTTCTCCCAGTATCCCCCCCCTCCTGTTTTCTCTCCCTCCTCCTGTCTCTCTAAAGCTCCCCACTCTCCCACCAGTTCTCTTTCCTCTTCTGTCTCTCTCCGTCTGTCCCTCTCTCTGTCCAACCTCCCATCTCACCCGTTCATCCCTCCCTTCACGAGGATCATCACTCCAGATGTTGGTGACCCAGTTAGGGGCTGGAACAGCTGTTCTGGGGCCAGAGTTTGTGTGTGTGTGTGTGCGCGCTTTCAGGCTGCCCTCTGACATGACTGGAAATAAATCAACAAGCACGGACACTTGGACTGGAGGGGTGAATCAGTGGAGTTTACAGGCCTCAGGACAGACTGATGGGAGGGATTGGGACGAGTTGGTGGGAATTAAAACAAGTTTGGCTAGCAGGGATAGCGTGGCATTTCTGCTGGTCTGAGAAGTGACTGTTCAGTTCTCAGGCTGTGGGGGGGGGGAGGAAAATAAATCAAGAGTGTATTGAAAAGGTCAACCTTTTGATGTTGACAAAGTGGAGATTTCAGGAAATGAACAGCAGTTGCTTATCTCAGTGTGCACGGCAGCTTGCTGTGTGGGTGTGTGTGTGTGTGTGTGTGTGTGTGTGTGTGTGTGTGTGTGTGTGTGTGTGTGGTTGCATCTGATTTTAGGAGTTGTATGGATTCTCTTCCTAAGCGCACACACACACACACACACCTCACACACACAGACATTGTTTGTTCTGTGGCTTGACTTGGGAGGTGGGAGTTATTAATTACTGCAGGTACTGCAGTGTGACTTTCCTCCTGTGTGTGTGTGTGTGTGTGTGTGTGTGTGCTCATGTACACATTCTCTCGTTTGTGACTTTGCTGATAAGGAGCTCCTTTCATATACAACGAATAAATTACCAGTTTAGAGAGACCTACTGATTCGGTCTCATTGCTTCTCAACATCTCTGCAGGGGGTCTCATCATCAGGCAGGGGGCTGGGGTGACGATGGTTGGCCTCTCAAGAGGACCTGAAGGATTAATGGATGTCATTACATCCCCGGAGACAGAATACTTACAAATCTGAACCCCATGGCTATGTACGGTAATCGACTTTTAATGCTGATAGAGAAAGCAACACTGGAACTGGAAATCAAGCAACAAAGCCCTCAAGGACCGTGGTCACAGTCCTCATTTCAACCAGGGGAGACCATGGTCTTAAACAATTTTACCGTTTACCCTGGGAAACGTGCTTGTCTCCAAATCCAGATGAAGAAAACCCATTCATCGACCCTCCATGAATGGGTACTGGATCCTGCACCCTTTTATAAATATGACTGGCTCTCATTGGTTGATAACTCGTTCATTAAGTGGAGGATGTGGTTGATGGCGTTTTTGTTTTGATCATGTCGTCCTGGTTCTAACCTGCTCAGAGCTTCGCCACGGCAACGGTCAAGTCCTGCGCGCGTTCTGGAGCTCGCGGGTCCATTCTCCTCCTCATGATCAACAATCAATCCCCTGTTTTTCACGTACTCAACTGTCTGAAGTACTGAATGCAAACCTGAGCTTGTTATTGGGGCTCAGGACTTGTTTGTCTCAGGTTTGGTCTGAGTGCATCAGCCTCTTGATCCGCAGCCAAATAGAGAGGGAGAGGTTGTTGAGCTAAAAGCCAAGACTGAGACACTCCTTCCTTCCCTCACGCGCACACGCACACACACACACACGCACACGCACACACACGCGCACACACACACACACACACACACACACACACACACACACACAACCCTCGGGTTAATTACTCAGTCTAGGAAGAGCCCGATACTGTAAGTTACCAGATAACATGAGTCTCTCACACATACAGTTACTAACGAGCATCAGCTCTATCTCTGTTTGAAACGGAACGTAGAATCTGGCAAACACCTGTACAGAGCAACAGTAAACTCTCATACATACTGCACTGTTCCTTCTTAATAAGTGCCAGATTTATTGTGTTGTAGTTGGTATAGAGCTATGTATGTCACAGCTATTTAGAAGGCCGGTACAGTAAATCTCACAGCTATAGTTGGATATAATGTGAGGCAACACTTTATGTTTAGGTTACTTTAAGAGATACTGTATGTATTGGCTATACCTTTAGTACAACCATTGTAGATGCTTACAAATTGACTAATATTTAAATGGTATTTCGTATTATCTGTAAAGGAATGCTACTGTAGTTAGTCATTATCTATTAGATTAACTTTCCTAATATAACTTTTCCTAATATTTTATATTACAAATATTTCATATTAAAATCATATTATAAGGCTTTCTTTGGAAGACTTTCTACACAGCAAGGAGACAAGTCTATGGCTGTCCAGAGTTGTCTGAATCTTTGTAATTAAGTTTTCCTTTTATCCTAGAGTTCTTGCATGAGTGACGTATAACCGGTTTTCTGTATATGGAGTGGAAAGTAACATGCTCAGTTTAGACAAAGGGTTTTGACATCTGTTTATCTTTACATGCTAACTACAAAATTGTAAGTAGACCCACTATGGGGAAGGTGTGTTTAGGGGTAATTGGTTGTTGCAAAAAGGCAGTTAAAAGTTGTCAAAGATCAATGTTGACATCCTCTTACCCTTTGAAAGCCCCGCCTCCACCATGCCAACTTTCACTGTAGCTTATTCCGCTAAACCATAATAAAATGTAACTACGCAGGAGCTGCTATGTGACACAAGGTTGTTTCTAAAGGTCTTTCTATGTGATGGTGATTTATATAACTGGAATGCTTAATGCGGTGGATGACATGTGTTGAATGTGTTCTGGTGCGGTTGTGTTGTAGTTCAGATTAGAAGAGTGCTAGATCTTTCCTTTGGCTGGGATGACACACATCCACACAGCTGGAGAGATAAGCCCTCCAAATGTGATCAGTTGTCGAGCTCTTGACGTCATTGTGTGGATGATTCTGGAGCGTTTACGAACAGTCTTAAATGGAATGTTAATGTTTGCCATTTTGAGAGAGACACAGTGTTATGTAATGCTAACTGCAGAAGGGAGAAAGCCAGTTTTAGTTTCTCTTGGTTTGTCATTACTTTTACAGTGCCTTGGCCGAATCTGGCAGGCAGGATGGAAACAGGATCTCTTGGTCTTAAAAGTATCATTGGAATACCATTAGAGTACATATGCTGTTTGTGGCCTGAGCATTGTTAATTTACACTGTGTGCTCAGTCTCACAAGTCAAACACCAGTATATCATTGGTCAATGACCTTTTTTTTCTTCTTCCTAATCTCTTCTTGGTTATTGACCCTTTCCTCTTGTGTGTCATTGGCTGAATACCATGGACGTGCCCTCCCCCCACTTCTGATTGGTTGCTGACCCCCAACTTCTCTCCCTCTGATTGGCAGATCTGAGAAGCAGCCTGGCTGTTGTAGTCCCTGCTGTAGTCGCTGCTGTTGTCGAGGAGACCAGGTGTCGAGTCGCCGCGTTGCCATGGGGAAACAGAACAGCAAGCTGCGGCCGGAGATGCTGCAGGACCTCCGGGAGAACACCGAGTTCTCTGATCATGAGCTCCAGGAGTGGTACAAGGTACACACAAACACACCTACACACACACACACACACACCTACAGAAACATATATACACACACACACACACACACACACCTACAGATATACACACACCTACAGAAACATATATATACACACACACACACACACACAGATATACACACACCTACAGATATACACACACGCACACACCTACAGAAATATATATATATACACACACACACACCTACAGACATACACACACCTACAGAAATGTATATACACACACATACACACACCTACAGAAATATACACACACACGTATACACACACACACACACACTTATATACACACACAGCCACACACACTATTACAAACTAACACACACACACACTTACATCCAGGAGTGTAGGTTTGTTTTCAGATGTGGACGAGACAGCTTTTATTAATAACTGAGCATTTTTATGAAGAAAATATAATTTTCTTCATAAAAAATGGAGGACAGATTTGCCTTTATCAAAAAAAGTGTGTGTGTGAGACAAGTCCAAACCTACCCTCCAGCTTCTGTCGTCTTGGGATCCAATTCCTAATCGACATCCAGGCTTTAAATGAGCTCTTAGCATAAGGTGAGCAGAGCTCAGAGTTTGTTAACGGGCTGAAGTGTGTCTATGCAAAGTCGTCATCGATGGAATGCAAGTACCACATTTGGCACAATCTTTGGTGATGGTTTGTCTAATAGGAAGCCGGAACTCCTATCAGGAAGAACTCATAAACCATACAAATAGATAAATCCTGTCCTCACATTTCCCAGCTGTTGGTTATATATTTCTGTCCTTTCGCCTACACCCCCACACACACACACACTAACACTCTATATTTTCCTTGTTCTCGCCCTCTGTTTTTATAGGAGGGGTTTATGTTTGGGCATTAATCTCTGACAACATTACGACGGTCTTTAATCAGGAGTGTGTTTATCTCTGTGCTAAGGTAGCAGAGCTCTCTCTCCCGGTCTGTCTGCCCTGCAGCTGGTCTGTGTCTCTCTCTCCCGGTCTGTCTGCCCTGCAGCTGGTCTGTGTCTCTCTCTCCCGGTCTGTCTGGCCTGCAGCTGGTCTGTGTCTCTCTCTCCCGGTCTGTCTGCCCTGCAGCTGGTCTGTGTCTCTCTCTCCCGGTCTGTCTGCCTTGCAGCTGGTCTGTGTCTCTCTCTCCCGGTCTGTCTGCCTTGCAGCTGGTCTGTGTCTCTCTCTCCCGGTCTGTCTGCCCTGCAGCTGGTCTGTGTCTCTCTCTCCCGGTCTGTCTGCCCTGCAGCTGGTCTGTGTCTCTCTCTCCCGGTCTGTCTGCCCTGCAGCTGGTCTGTGTCTCTCTCTCCCGGTCTGTCTGCCCTGCAGCTGGTCTGTGTCTCTCTCTCCCGGTCTGCCTGCCCTGCAGCTGGTCTGTGTCTCTCTGCCTCACGGTCTGTCTGCCCTGCAGCTGGTCTCCGTCTCTCTGTCTCACGGTCTGTCTGCCCTGCAGCTGGTCTATGTCTCTCTGCCTCCCGGTCTGTCTGCCCTGCGGCTGGTCTCCGTCTCTCTGCTCCACGGTGGCCATCACTCCGCTTCGGCCCTGCGTCCTCACAAACCTAGCGTCCCCCGCCCCGTCCCTGCCAGGACAGTTCTATAATGGCCTCTGTGATCAAATCAAAATGTATTTGTATAACCCTTTTTACACGCAAGCATGTCAAAGAGGGCTTCACATACGCCCATAGAACTGCCCCTCAACCAACCTAAACTCTCAAGGAAGACAAGGAAAAACTCACTGCAGGAGATAAAATGGAAGAAACCTTGGGAGGAGCATATCAGTGAGGGATCCCCTCCTCCAGAGACGGTTGGTGAAAGAGAGGAGCAGAACACAGGCTTAACATAGTCATACAGCAGGGAAGTGTCAATGGGTTTTGAAACACCAAAATCCATTGTTCAACTTGGTAGATGTAGGAAGAGGTGATGAAGAGGCCTTGCTGTCACTCCTGTGTGTGTGTGTGTGTGTGTGTCGATGAAATCTGCATTAGCAGCCCGGTGACTCATCGTGGATGAGAGTCTTTTCATCCTGCTTGCGCTGCCACCTCTCCAGAGCTCCATGCTGACCCCTGACCCCTGGGTTCAGCCTGAGGGGTCGAGGGGGTTTACAGAGCCAAAGTGGTGTTAATGGCATCCACTTCACACAGATTACACAAAGTCTACAGAGGGGAAGAGGGATCTCATGGACGGGATGTCGCTTAACGTAAACGCTAGGGGTAGCTCTGGCCGGGCAGATGCAGGGAATCAGAAAGGCCTCTATCTCCAGACATATCTCCCATATGGAGGGGAAATGTGAAGCTTGAGACACCACCTCACTGACCTGTTCAACTTTTCCACACCCGTCCAATAGCTGGCTGTCGGAAAAGAGATGAGGAAACACTTGTGAAATGAGTCCAATCAGAAGATTCTTTCTATGTAACACTTTCCATTTTCTCATCTCCTCCAACCTCTCCTCTATTTCAACCAGGAGATGGACTTTCCTATCTGAGTCAGGACAGGGTTTTTTTTTAAATGTGTTTAAGGATGCCATTCGATCCCATTGACGGTCTCCCCTCCCTGTCCCTCTCTCTCAGGGCTTCCTGAAGGACTGTCCCAGCGGCAACCTCAACGTAGAGGAGTTCAAGAAGATCTACGCCAACTTCTTCCCCTACGGCGACGCCTCCAAGTTTGCCGAGCACGTGTTCCGCACGTTCGACACCAACAACGACGGCACCATCGACTTCCGGGAGTTCATCATCGCTCTGAGCGTGACGTCGCGGGGAAAGCTGGAGCAGAAGCTCAAGTGGGCCTTCAGCATGTACGACCTGGACGGCAACGGCTACATCAGCCGCGACGAGATGCTGGAGATTGTACAGGTGAGAAGAGGGGGGGTTCTGGGTAATGTAGTTGATGGTTCGAGAGAGATGGGTGTTTTTGTAGGCAGTTCAAGGGGGTCAGATGGCTGAGCTGTTAGGGAGTCGGGCTATTAATCTGAAGGTTGTTGGTTCGATTCCCAGCCGTGCAAAATGACGTTGTGTCCTTGGGCAAGGCACTTCACCCTACTTGCCTTGGGGAGAATGTCCCTGTACTTACTGTAAGTTGCTCTGGATAAGAGCGTCTGCTAAATGAAAATGAAATGATAAATGAGTTCAAAAGTCATCAGAATAACGCCCGTTGATGTTTCGTTTATGGATGAAACGGGCCAGAGCGTAATTGAATTCCACTTGGAGATGTAGGGAAAAGGTTGGTTTTCTTTTTGACGAGTGCTTAATCAGAAACGTCTGTTTGTGATGGGTTTGTTTTCGTGTCTAGTGGTGGGGGGTGAAGGTTGTGAGGCCCTCCAGCCGGACGAGACTGCTGGGGTTTTGAAGAGGTGTAAGTTGTGAGCAGCTGTTCCTAGACCAGAGGAAGGGAATAGTAGCACGTCACCTGCAAACGCACTGTAGAAAGGTGACAACACTTCCTGAAACGAACTGGATAGTTATTCAGTGGCAGTGTCATTGTCACAGGTGTCAGGGCATCCCTAGATTCTATTGCTTCCATCCCCATTTGCCGTTCTGTGATCCAAGTCTCATAAAGGAGGTTTTGGACACGACGGCAGATGGTACTTACTGCAGTCCATGAAACATTCTCATCCGGTATCTCTGTAAATGCTGAGATAGTAACACTTAACTTATGAAAGATTGGCAGACTTTGTTTATGCCGTTGAAAACAAAGGCTGCTTCAGAGCTTACAGTTTTGAAAATCCTATTTTTAGAATGTCCAGAATGTTGCATGACCAGCTTAAGAGTTACAGTAACACGAACACTATCTCGGTTTGGGCTGTCAGGCAGAATCACCAAGCAATTTAATTTCCCAAACGCCCGCACCACCAGATTGCACTTTGCAATTTTCTTTTCCTGTTTCATAGGAATACAACCCCCAAATTCATACGTCAGTTTTTTTAAAGGTTTAATTTTAAAGATTGATTTATATACCCGTGACAGCAGGTTTAATATTAGCTTGTTGTTGTACGCTTGATGCAACCCTGGACCTGTTTTCCCAAAAGCGGCGCCAACATGATTCACAGCTGGGCACCGCAGGGTCAGACAATCAAACCAGACGATGTCACGCAATTAGGATGTGAGAACCTTCTGGTTCTGGTTGGTCAGTAGTTCAACAAGAGGGCAGCTGTTAGTCAGAAAGGGCAGAATGAAGGGTGAAGCCTGGGCTGTTCTCTCTGAATTGCGAGTACCCTCGCAATTCAGTCACAACCTTTCTGAGCATTGCTCATGCTAATGCTACGTAGCTAGCCACTGATGGCACTTTTCTTAAACATGCATGTTCCTTTGGGGTGGAGGATATATTTGGACAGAGGCTACGAATGTCTTGTTAGATGCATCTCAAGAGTAATAATTTTACGGAAATACCGAAAATTGAGAACAATAATGTTTTTTTGTTTTGATGGAGAATTGTTGCCTGCTTGCATAACATCTTCCCACATGTTGCCAGCATATTTTCTGGTGACATGAGTGTTCTTGGCACCCAGATCTGATGCTTTCATAGCAGCAGGCTGGTGCATTGTGGGTCGCGGTGGATGTGTCATCGAGTGGCGCGTGCTTGTGAAGCTTCCAGTCACCGAGCCAACAGTGGGGAGAGGGAGGGGGGGCAGAGATGTGAGGGAGAGGGGGTGGCATACACGGTGGAAGACGAAACAAAACAAGAAATCACGCTTCAAGACAAAAGAGTAGCGCGGTTCGGGACGTGATGTGAAACCAGAGTCGTGCCGCCGGTGTTGCACCGGCTAAAGACGGGGGTTGGAGAGGAGAGACCGAGACTCGGAGGGAAGGGGGTTTACTCATGTCCCTCGGTCGGTCTGTGTGTGTGTGCTCTCCAGGATTAGCAAGTTAAATTTAACCGGCGTTTATCCCTGAGTGTGCAGAATATTGAGATTATCCTTTGGCTCAGAGAGGTTAGGCGCCATTGAGGGCAGGAGGAGAGTTTCATTGTCAGAGAGAGATGGAGAAGGATGGGGGGGCAGGGGGAGAGAGGGAGCTAGAGATGGAGAGGGAGGGGGGCAGGGGGAGAGAGAGAGATGGAGATGGAGAGGGAGATGGAGAGGGAGGGGGGGGCAGGGGGAGAGAAGGAGCTAGAGATGGAGAGGGAGATGAAAGATGGGGGGGGTAGGGGGAGAGAGAGAGATGGAGAGGAAGATGGAAGATGAAGGGATGGGTAGGGGGAGAGAGAGAGAGATGGAGGGGTTGGTAGAGGGAGCTAAAGAGAGAGATGGGAGCACTTGTGTGTGCTCTGCAGTAATGATACCCTGCGTGTCATCATTAGCAGGCAGAGGGCCAGCAGGTTCTCCAGAGCCTACGTGTCTGCCCGTCCAGGGCGGAACACGCCTCGCAGGTGATGGAGGCCTCGTCTTAGATAGATGAGCCAGGAAGGTTATTGTTCTGCTCACTAGAAGAAGAAGAAGTCGTCTAGTATGTGGCTTCCTCTTAATCACCCTCACGACGCTCTTAATATCCCCGCTACTCTTTCCTACGTCTGTCTTGTCGTGTGTGTTGTTTTGTACGAGTTGTTTCCCAGTGACCAATCTTGTTATGTTTATCCTCCTTTATTTTATATTTTCTCCCTTCCCCATTTCTCCTCCTCCTCCTCCTCCATGTCTTCTCCCTCCATCTTCAGGCTATCTACAAGATGGTGTCATCGGTGATGAAGATGCCAGAGGACGAGTCCACTCCAGAGAAGAGGACAGACAAGATCTTCAGGCAGATGGACTTGAACAACGATGGTGAGAGGAAATGGAGAACAGGATATGAAAAGAGAGTGTGTTTGAGATGGGGGTGGGGGGCGGGTGGGGGGCGGGGCGGGGCGGGGATCACAATAAGAAAGAAACGAATGAACACAGAGCTCTTTGATATTTACTGTCTCGTCTTCCCCTCCTCCCATCACCATCTCTCTCTTACGCGCTCTCTCTGTCTCATGCGTTCTCTCTCCCCTTCCTCCCTCCCTCTCTCTCCTCTTCCTCCCTCCCTCTCTCTCCTCTTCCTCCTCTCTCTCCTCTTCCTCCCTCCCTCTCTCTCCTCTCCCTTCCTCCCTCTCTCTCCTCTCCCCTCCCTCCCTCCCTCCCTCCCTCCTTTCTCTCTGTGTGTCTCTCTCTGTCTCTCAGGCAAACTGTCTCTGGAGGAGTTCATCAAAGGTGCCAAAAGTGACCCCTCCATTGTGCGGCTACTCCAGTGTGACCCCAGCTCCGCCTCCCAGTTCTGAACCCACAGCCCCCCCTCCCAGTCCCCCGTTGCTATGGAAACAGTCACTCAAAATCAACGCATGATGGTTCTCGTCTCTCATGTCTTTTTTTGTGTACAAGATGGAGGAGATGGAGAATTTTAAGAGAAAAGAGGAAGAAAAAAAAAAGAAAACTGGCATCATTTTAATTTAAGAAAAAAACAAAACGGAAGGGACATGTATACATTATTAAACAAAGATCAACTGAGAAGCAAAACACAACGGTTGCCATGGCGTTCTGCTCCACCTTCCCGCGTGTCTCTCTCACGCAAGTCTGACGCAAGTCCGACGGGCGGCCATTTTTGACGGGAATCGCCCGGATTGTTCATGAGAGAAGGAACCGTACCGTGTTGAGAACCATGCATGGCCCTAGGTGTTCTCATTTGACACGGCTCACCTCTTCCACTTTTATATCCATGGTTATGTGTATATATAATGCATATATATATGTATATGACACCATCAGATGAATAGGCAAGTGTATTTGTCTTTATATAACGTAAACTCTTGCATTGGAAGGCAGTATTATGTAGCTTGTTGTAGTTCTCTGTAGCTGTAAACCGATGGGGGACATCCGACCACAGGGAGAGAAGTTGGGATTTTCCTGCTATATGATCTTTCTTACCGAGGACAAGAAGGCTTATGAAGATCCAAGTGTGATTTTAATCGATGTTTGATTGATATTTTATCTTTTTTTTAATTTTTTGTACATAGCTGTTTTTTCATCATGTCGTTTTTATTTATTTTCTTTTTCGTTCATGTGGTTTTGATTCGATACACTGATATCATTGAAGATGACCATTTCCCAAGTGGGTTTTAAGGAGTGTGTGTGTGTGTGTGTGTGTGTGTGTGTGTGTAAATGAGAGACTTTGAGATACTTGTTCTTTGAAGATTCCATAATTATCTGCTTGTCTTAGATGGGATTTCTAAGATTCCACATGTGCAGGGATTGAAATCTAGAAAAAAATGTTCATCGATAATTCCATGATGTAGTTGGACATATCATTTGAGCCGCCTTGAGTGTGTCTAGTTGTGTGAACGAATGAGAGTGTGCTTTTTGTGCACTGTAGGCTTGAGTCCTGGCTAACTTTTCAGTATTATCATTTTGTTTTTTTCATATCGTTTCTGTATTTTGAATTTTTCTTTTAACATTTCAGAGCAGAACTTTTGTCACAGGTAGTCAGATTACACTGCATGGCAGACAACTGAACAAACACACAAACCTCTGTATTGCTTTGTACCTCTGATATCTTCAACACTTACCTGTACCAAAGGAGACAATGGCGGATGTTGGGCACAAAGGACAATGGCGGATGTTGTCTCAGTGTGTGTGTGTGTGTGTGTACATGTGTGTCTCACACACACTTTGGGACAGAGCCCCCACCCTCTTTCAGTAGACAAGGGAACACACTAAGGGCTTGTTCATCACTCTATCCGAATGCTTTTCTATCTTCTTCGGTTGTAGTTTATAAGCAGAAATGCATTTTTAGGCAGAATCTGCTTCTAGGCGCTGATTCTGATTGTGGGTTGGTTTGGTTCGTTCCTCCAGTGGTTTAAATCTTTTACAGATTCGGACGTTAGTCCAACCACAGTTCCCCATCAGTTTAACCTTGCCTCAGTATGTCCTCTAACCATTAGGGAAGGGAACCACAGTCTGATCTGAGATCTGTACCAAATAGGCAACTTCTACCGGGAGTGTTCTGCAGCTGTACCGCACGAGTGCTTTTTCACTGCCATCTAGTGGCTGGATGATACATCTGCTGACCCACCGCTCACCAAACTTGTTCTCTGCCTGCCTCAGTTACTGGTACCTTATGTTGGTATAAAATAAAATGACCCGTTTTTTCTTTTATTTTTTTCTTCCTTTTTTCTGTTGCATGAAAACCTCGTGCGAGGATGTCATGTGTGTTCCGTTGGATCCGAATTTGATGACAAATATACCTTCTGTGTTTCAAACCGTGTCTGTCGTATTCTTTCCCTCTCTCAGCAACTTGCTGTTCTGAAGTGCCGCAATGTTGCGGATTGATGTCGTTTTGTATATAAAGGACAGACCGACGGCCTGGAGTGTGTTTGTGTGAAATCTTGTCAGGTCTTTACTATCGGAAGTCAGTGATGCTTTCAACTGTGATGCTTTCAGGTGTGACAGAGTCTGAGAGCAAGGCCCCCTGATTATTAGACCGGCTGTTGAGATACCAACTTTTATTTAGGAACAATAAATAAAAATAATCTGCCATGTCTGTTTTTATCACTTCTTTTCAAACGTCACTAAGACATGCTGCGTCAGTCACACAGCAGTCACTACCATGTGTAGCCAGGGCCTTTTTAAGACAGCATGTCCTCAGACAGACAGGCTGGGCTAGTTCAGTTTCAACCAGTTAGACAGAACCAGCTGAACACAGATTAATGACAACACAGAATTACACGATTACACACTGCAGAAACAGAACTGTCCTGCATGTAAACAAACAGCTTTGAGATGTAATGACACAGTGAGTAACTGTCACAAAGTAAGGCAGCAAGAGTACGATCAACAGCAAAATAAAACAAGCTGTGAACAGTGTCAGTTCACAGCTTGTATGAGAAGTGCTTGAGGAGGAAGTGGGTGACCAGGCACGGCTTCCCCCCCCCCCCCCCCTTCCTCAGACCCAGAAGCTGGACCTCTGGAGGGATGCTCTGTCCAGCAGCTCGTGCTGCTCTGGTGCCCTGGCCTCCGCCCTGGCCTCCCTGGGGCCCGGCCGGGGCTGCTGGGGACGAAGAGGCTGCCGCTCCGACTGGAAGTGAGGAAGAGGCTGCCGCTCCGACTGGAAGTGAGGAAGAGGCTGCCGCTCCGACTGGAAGTGACGAAGAGGCTGCCGCTCAGACTGGAAGTGAGGAAGAGGCTGCCGCTCCGACTGGAAGTGACGAAGAGGCTGCCGCTCCGACTGGAAGTGACGAAGAGGCTGCCGCTCCGACTGGAAGTGAGGAAGAGGCGGACGAATACGGTGCTGCCGGGGCATGGTGTGAGGGAGGGGGGACGCCTCAATAGGCTCCACCAATATCTGAAACACAGAAGGGGGACGATTGAGACCCGGCCCACGGTACAGAGAGAGTGTGAGACCCGTGAGGGGGACCAGCCTCACCTTTTTAGAGGCTCCGGGGCCCGCTTGGGGTCTGGTCTCACGAGGGCAGCAGGCCAGTCCCAGGAAGGAGATGCACACGGCCAGGCACCGAGACGCAAACACCAGCTGGACCACACAGGTGGCGATGAGGGGAAACCAGAGGATCAGAGTGGTGCTCTGGAGACGGTAGGGAGAGGAAAGGAGGAGTACATGGGTAGGTTTTAGAGCGATTTAGAGTTTCAGACCAGTCTAGTTGTTGTAGAGCTGTCATTTTCAGAGTTGGAAGGGGAGGGGGTCCTATTGAAGTGTGGGGCACACGATTCACAAAAAGCAGGTAAATCTGAGAATAATATCAGGTTCAGAACACACTTAACCCTTGTACTGCCTTCGGGTCACAAGACCCAAAGGTTCATAACGAACCACCGTTGTGTTTGCCCAATTTTACCCAATACAAAAACAAATAAAAATAATTTTATTTTAACCTTCGCAATGTAGGGGGTCTGAGACAGCCCATCAGTTAAAAGAAAATGCTTCACTTTGTTTTTGTATGCGGTAAAGTTGTCGCAATACGATGGTGGGTCGCAATGACTGATGGGTCAGAATGACCCGAAGATAACACAAGGGTTAAATGCAGCTTTGAGAAAAAAAAAATCAAAAAGGTTTTGTCTGATTCTGGATTTTTCTCTATGGCATACATGATGAAACACCCTGGAAACCACAGAGTTCTGCAAGAACATATCTTAGACATAATTGTGTCGAAAAAATGACCTCAGCTCATCATGAATGATCTCTATGCAACTCCTGCGCCCGGGTTACAGTATCGACGACAGAATAACACCGACAGAGAGAAAACGAGAGCTTGCGTCACTGCGCCCTGGCTAAAAAGCTGAGGCAGGCGTTTCCAAGTCAGAGAGGCTAAACCGAGACGACAGCCTGTCCTGTCGTCCACGGTTACAGCAGGGACCCTGAGGTGAAATACAAGGCCAGGTCGGCGACTCTGCCACCAAGCAGCAGGCCCAGGCCCGGCCCAGGACATCCCTTCAGTAATCCCCTGCCGGTATGGGAGACGTCCTGCATGCACACGGTGTGTACGTGTGACAGGTGGTACTGACTGAGAAGTGGGTGTGTGTCAGTCAGATGGACGTGACAGCCCCAGCCTCAGGGCTGTCAGGGCGACACAGTGGAGCCTTGACAGCCCCAGCCTCAGGGCTGTCAGGGCGACACAGTGGAGCCTTGAGAGAGGGGAGGTTGGAGGTGGAAGGGTGGGGAGTAGGGGACAGAGGAAGCAACAGAATATTGATTCCTACAATACGCCTATGGACCATCCCTCATCACACACACACACACACACACTCATACAACCGCAGACACACACTCACACACAGACACACATACACACACTCAGCTGTATACTCAACCAGGAAGAGGAAGCTTGTGTTCACAGAGGGTTACCTCACACATGTCCAACCCCTCGCCCCTTGACTTACATAGATGCGCGTGGGGTCGAAGGGGCACTCGTTGGTGATGCTGGAGTAGCCAATGGCATCGGGGAACCGGCAGTGAGTCAGCAAGCTCCGCCCACCCTGAAGTACAGTCGTCACGACAGAGACGGTGAGGCCCACGGCGGAGGCCGCAGCTAGGAGACCAGCGGCAAGGCTGACGGTGAACAACGACCACATCTGAAGAGAGGGAGAGAGAGAGAGACAGAGAAAGGGACAGAGAAAGAGAGGCAGAGAGACAGAGAGAGGCAGTGAGAGAGAGAGAGAGGGACAGAGAGAGAGAGAGAGGGACAGAGAGAGAGAGAGGGACAGAGAGACAGAGAGGCACAAACAGACAAGTGTCTGTCAGTACGTACTCACGTATTGCAAAGAAGGTTAAATATAAAATGTCAGTTAGTGGAGGCGCTGTCATGCCTATTCTCGCTGTGTCGTGTTTACTTTGATGTTTCTTTTATTTCCCAGCCTGGGAGAGGCTTCATTCTGTACTGGTTCAGTTTGGCTAGTCTCAGTGACATCACCGGCCTGAGCTGCTGTACAGCTCTGAAGTAACAAAGAACTAGGGAATAATTACGACAAAGAAAGAAAGAAAAAGAAGAAGGGAGTCAGGTGGCTGAGCGGTGAGGGAGTCGGACTAGTAATCCGAAGGTTGCCAGTTCGATTCCCGGTCAAGCCTACTGACGTTGTGTCCTTGGGCAAGGCACTTCACCCTACTTGCCTCGGGAGAATGTCCCTGTACTTACTGTAAGTCGCTCTGGATAAGAGCGTCTGCTAAATGACTAAATGTAAATGTAAATGTAAGAAGAAAAAAAAGAGAGAGAAAGAACAGCCTATTGCATCCCTTATGCCCAGCCTGGATTCCCAGACACAGAGCTTAGAAACCTGGAGCCGGTTTGTGGAGTTCAAAGCATGCAGGAAGTAAAGACTTACTGGAGACAAGGACAGAGACAGAGACAAGAAAGCAGACAGAGATGACCTTAATGACCTTGGATTATTGTTGTTTTGTTCATTTTATGTGCTTTTAATGTGTCTTAAGGTTCTGTGATGTGCCACAAATTCCCACTCGGAAGACATTTACGTTTTACGTTTACATTTAGTCATTTAGCAGACGCTTTTATCCAAAGCGACCTCCAAGAGAGAGCTTTACAAAGTGCATAGGTCACTGATAATAACAACAAGATAGCCCCAAAAACATTGCGGGTAGCCAAAACATGAAGCACACATTGTGAACAAACAAAATAAGTGCCAAAGGGCAGAACCACAAGAGCATGTAGTTAAAGAAGTTACAATTAAACAACATGAATCGCTATAAGTGCAAGTGTACCTGTAGAAAGACGGACAGAAGGACGGAGGGGAAGAGGGAGGGAAACACTCACCATCATTCTGCTCTTGGTGTTTTTTGACAGGATAACGGCCAGAATCCCGACAACCACTCCCTAAAGCAACGACACAAGCAGAGATCAACCACACTGTTTTCTAGTCAGAACCACACGCTCCCATCTACCATCTGTCAGGCTTTACCAACAACACATACATCACGCCGCACCACTATACGAAAGAAACAGCCTGCGCTGTACGCAGCCTAGCCGCGTGAGTCCTGTGTAGCGACGCGTTGCTCGTCTCACCACGAGGCCAGCGGTGAGGGCCATCACGTTGGAGACGGCGTACGTGGGGGAGCTGGCCTTGTGCAGGCTGATGTGTCGGAGAACGGCCCCGTGCACCAGGGCCCCCAGCAGGAAGTTGACGTGACCCAGCAGCACCATGCTCAGACCCATCTTCATCAGAGCCTTGGGCTCGTCCTGCCTGGAGCAGCACACACCTGGGGAGGAGAGGGGCAGGGCGCGTGGGAGAGAGAGATATGGATAAATAGAGAGGTATCATGGAGGCAGGGGCCTAGGTTTCATTTGACCTGATATAAAACCTGGCATTTAACTTTCTGAAAACAAATAATATGTTGCCTTCCCCCCACCCCCAGACCGTTTCTTAAGAAAATTGTATTTAACGGCCGCAGCCTCAGTTATGAAAAAAAGCCACCCACATATGAAAACAAAGATATGCCCTGACAAAGATAAATCACAGAGGTTTACCCTGGTGTGACGCTGTGCGGCCAGTGTGCGTGCATGCTTGAGTGCATCCACGTGAGGGGAGGCAGAAAGGACTTGGCTGACTCAGTGGAAGTTGTTCTAACCCAACATCATGTTTCCCAAAGGATCAAAGTCCCCTACATGAACTATTCCTGTCATACTGACCTGATACACAGACTCGGGGTTAAAACCACGGTGGAGATGTCACTGTTATTAATCATTATCAGGTGAATACACTTCCCATAGGTCAGGCACGAATCGTTCAACCAAGGGTTGTGCAGCACACTGAGTTTCAGGACACGTGCAAGGCCCACAAGGCAGATGCTGTATCTGTGCACAGCATTAGCGTGATGCACAACCCTTCAGATATAAGACAAACTGTGAGCATGTGTGTAAACTTGATCAAACTAGTTATGAGGTTGACAACTGAAACCAGTTTCATGGAATGATTAATGAATGGCAAGCTAGTGTGTGTGTGTGTGTGTGTGTGTGTGTGTGTGTGTGTGTGTGTGTGTGTGTGTGTGTGTGTGTGTGTGTGTGTGTCTTCCCATAGGGGAAGTTTTATTCTTAGCCCAAAAGACACCATCCACATTCTTCTCATTCCTGTAGGCTATACAGCTGGTTAAGTCACAACCTGCATGTTTCCAATATCTGACCACACCCTTGAAAGTGTCCTGGACTCAAGATTGATGATGTCCTACTCCACCGTAGTGTGTAATCTATATTTGTTATATCGATCATATTGCCAGAAATACCATTGTTTTATCAGATCTGCATCATGCATAACTGAAGTTACACAACCTAACTGTAAGCAGCTCGTGATTTCATCCACCCGTCCTCATGCCATGTCCAAATTTAGATATGCTACCTTCATCTTTTATTTACCTGTGTTGGCCATAATGGATCTTTTGGTTTTCCGGATTAATTCATCATCCACACAGGCAGCTAGTGATTTCGATTAGGCTATGTGTAGCCTAGGCTTGAGAGTGTGGCTGGCTTGGCTTGCTCTTGAAGAATGAATATTGCACTGGGTTTCGGTGGACTGGACCGCCCACAGGTGCGCTCATTTACAAACATAAGTTAACTACCGCCTACCTCCCCCAGGACGCCTGACGTTTTTTCGGTTTACTTCTTAATTCCTATTACTCTTTTCAGAACCGCTTTGTAGGTCTGGTTGTCAAAAAGAACAATCCTGTGGGTTTTCCCCTGATAAAGTGATACAAATACTAGTTGTTGCAATCTATATCTAACTTTCTTTCAAGAACTGAAGAACCGGAGTGAAGTTGGTGGTTGGATGATTCTCTGGTTTCTTAATGGAACATTAGTGCCCCACGGCGGGAAATTAGATAATCGCAGCAGCTCAAGTGAGATCAGATGTGACAGCGAATAATAGTTTTTAACATTTCAATAATAATCACCACGTAAAAATAAACTAATAATATGATAGGCTATATTCTTAATAGTTAATTCTTAACAACTTAAAAGTATACTTGGAGAAAAATGATTGAAAATCAGCTCTATGCTAAAATTGGCAATTAAAGATCCTGTAAAGTGGAATTTAAAATGAGTTTTAAGTTCATCACACCACAGAAGAATGTGTTGTTATCTACCCATCCAAATTCCAATGGAAAAAAAGTCAACTCTACTTTCGCCTGAAGGAGCTGAATCTCCGCCCCCTCGAATTTAATTTGGCAACAACAGCAACACTAGCTAAATCAATTGCAGATATCAGATATCAGACCTACCTGCAGTCTCTGAGTGTTTTATGTATTAATTACTTTGTCTTTGCATTGTACCAGCTGAGTAACAGAATGCAACCGTCTGTGATCTGACGTCGATAGGTCGCTGTGACGTAGATCGGTCGGGTTTTGGCTTGCCTATACAAAACCTGAGCTGAAAACGGAAGACAAACTCTTCAACGGTCTAACTCCACATTTCAGTGCGACAAAAGTTTTCGCACTTTGCACATGCTTTCACGAACTAATTTCACAGGTATATAATGCACTGAGAAGCAAATCATGAAATTTGCTTTACAGGATTTATAAAGTATGGCAAATATAAGTTGAGGTTAAGAGTCAAAACAGTGAAATAAAATGTTTCTGTTTATTGTGTACATGTGAACATGACTTGACATGAAAATATGCATGCTGTATGGTACTGTCTGGAGGTTTTCTATCACATATTCAAAACTTTGCTTGTAGGCTTCTGTAGGCTTTAAAACGTTCACATGAATAATTGATAGGCCTATTAACTAATTCAGGTTACATGCCGCACATATGCTACAAATCATTGACTTTTTTGAACTAATTATGTACAATAATTTACAGCACTTTTGGCTTGACTGCAGTTTACCTCACGCATCGCAGTCTTCGGGACCCCAAAGAACTTACGATCTTTGCTCCAAACACGCTACCCTGGAGGTACGGAGCCTACCCCTGTGACTGAGTTTCAGACCCCGCATGGCCACCAGGTAGAAGATCTCACTGACGTTGAGGACCACGCAGATGGCCGACGCTCCCACCATGAAGTAGGTGAAGACGCGCTTCTCAGTGGGCCGTGCGATGTAACAGTCTACTATGTTGGGACACGGCTGCATGTCACACCTGACGCGGCGCGGCATGTCAAAGTTGTTGTAGATGAGGTGGAGCATGAGGAGGAAGACCACCTCGATAATCGTTTTGAAGAAGAGACTGAGGAGGTAGGTCCACCACAGCCCTCCGTGCTTCTGCCCGGGGTTGTCATAGAGATGGACGGCGTCGCCATGTTTGGCCTGATACTTGCGGTCGCGCTCCTCCCGGTACGCCACATGAAGAACGACCATGAACGATGGGCAGGTGATGAAGATGAGCTGGAGGGCCCAGAGACGAGTGTGGGAGATTGGGAAGAAGTAGTTGTAACAGACGTTGGTGCAGCCTGGCTGGCGGGTGTTGCAGTCAAAGTCTTTCTGGTCGTCGCTCCACACCTTCTCCGCCGCCACCACGAACACCATGACCCTGAAGACAAAGACGACCGACAGCCAGATACGACCGAAGCCGGTGGAGTACTTGTTGACCCCACTCAGGAGGCCCTGGAACTTGGACCAGTCCATGAGGGCAGCTCCGAATCCTCTCCGTTCACCTCTAAAGTTTCAACAATGAGATGTATTTGATTGCCGAAACCTGAAGAAAATAAGATAGTTTGTTTATTTGCTGTAAGAATTTCTGATATCTAGGCAATATGAAACAAAATGTTTTTGATGATAAACCAAATTCAGACGCCTCCAACTGAAAGAAAGCAAGAACTTGCAGTAGTATAGCCTAAATAATGCACCATAAAAAGTTTAGAGTATGAGTTGACATCGAACAAACTCTTGTGTGTTACTGTAGGCCAACCTCATTCTCTTTTTAAATATAGAATTTAGAATGAAGATGCTTGTTTGCTGTTCTCTGATCCCAGCAGTCTTTAAATCACTTCTCCCCCCCACTTACTCTCTTGAAGTGTTTTTCATGAGTGGTTGCTTTGAAGAAAGTGTCCTTTAATATTTAATCAAAACTGTTTCCCTTGGAGCCCTCATCAAGTGCGCTACACTACGGTTTATGAAACACATACATACTACACGAATGACAACATCTCCAGATATATGATTACATGACACTTGAAAAAACATTCAAGAGCAAACTTATTTTTCCATTGGTTGAAATCAGCTACAAAGGGAAAAAGTGTTTATAATGCGAATTATATTAATTATAATACGAATTAGTGATTATCAGTCATTGTCATACTTAGTCTCTCAAGTGTCCTCCACTGTCCATAATCAGATGTCTGTGGACCAGATGAAAATAAAACCAGATTGAAACAAGAGATACTACGTCTTAACTTCTCCTACCTCAGTCAGGTGTGACTGGCTTTGCACCGGATCTCTGGGTCATATTCGAAGGTGTGGTCTTTAACGTTTTGACATCCATTCAGATCAAATAAAAAAAATGTGCAAATGGGTATACTATACTGAAATCTTATCAGCTCGTTATGACTTGCATTAGTTGTTCACACAATAGACTGATACGATTGTCGTTTTCAAAGGTTTCTTATAGCCGTAATTCCTCACAGAGGTCCACACACCCACACACCTCACAGAGGTCCACACACCTCACAGAGGTCCACACACCCACACACCTCACAGAGGTCCACACACCTCACAGAGGTCCACACACCTCACAGAGGTCCACACGCCCACACACCTCACAGAGGTCCACACACCCACACACCTCACAGAGGTCCACACACCTCACAGAGGTCCACACACCTCACAGAGGTCCACACACCCACACACCTCACAGAGGTCCACACACCTCACAGAGGTCCACACACCCACACACCTCACAGAGGTCCACACACCTCACAGAGATCCACACATCCACACGCTGGTCCTATTAGCCCTGCCTCAGACAGAACTTCAGCCGAGGTTCTTGTCACCTGTCTAAGACCATGGTGATCTGTAGATACCTGCAGATCATAGACAAACTGTGATTGGCTGGCTTGATCTTATCACTTCTAGCCTGGTGAGCCTTCTCTGACTAACCATGAATGTCTGGGCTGAACGTAGGCAAAGGTGGGGTTGTTATGGTAACAGAGCTTCAGCTTTTCCCGGTGGGTGAGTTTGGTATCTGTCGATCGGTACTGCTTGCACCTCTGATCGGCACACACAAGCTTAGTTTCGGTGACACCCCAGAGCTCTCTCTCTCCAAACAGAGATTAAAGAACATAAAAAGATTAAACTGAAATCCAAACAGGAAACTCCCAGGGAGCCCAAATACAAAGATATGGATTCATAAAGAAACAGCATTACAATCCAACAGAGAGCAGATTTGAACGTTATCAATGCTTGAGTAATTTTTCTTCAGAGGTGATGTATCACAGTGTGCTGAACTGTGCTAGGGAGGTACCTCACCACACCAGTTATCTCACATGGACAGCCACTGCTACCTAATCGCAGGCTTTCAGGGAGGACAGATATGGGTGTGAAATACTTTTAACCCTTGTGCTGCCTTCGGGTCACATGACCCAAAGGTTCATAACGAACCATCGTTGTGTTTACCCAATTTGACCCAATACAAAAACAAATAAAAATATTTTTCTTTTAACCTTCGCAATGTGGGGGGTCTGAGACAGCCCAACGGTTAAAAGAAAATGCTTCACTTTGTTTTTGTATGCGTTAAAGTTGCCGCAATACGACGGTGGGTCAGAATGACTGATGGGTCAGAATGACCCGAAGATAACACAAGGGTTAAATTGCCAATTTAGGAGTGATCACTGTACTTGTCTTCAAGCACCACTCCCTTTTCTCCACTGCCCACATGTGCAATAAATCAAGGCCTTTCAGTGCCCTTATCTTGGTTCAATATGTGATTTGGTTGAATTGAAAATTCAAATATTGTCTTCAATAGTGTGTACAGTAAACTTGTGTTGAGTGAACTTTTTCTTAGTGAGGTCCATTTAAATGCCTACATGCTTGTCTCAGCATTCGTTGAATGGTAATTGAACAAATCCGAATTATGATTCTGATTCTGATTGCTGACTAGTTGGTGAAATGTTCAATGAGCAATGAGAATATGATCCAGATTATTGAGCACATTAACTGAACCGTCCACATCCCCGTCTTATGTTGAGCCTTATGGGGAGTCAGATGGCTGAGCGGTTAGGGAATCGGGATACTAATCAGAAGGTTGCCGGTTCGATTTCCGGCTGTGCATAATGATGTTGTGTCCTTGGGCAAGGCACTTCACCCTACTTGCCTCGGGGGAATGTCCCTGTACTTACTGTAAGTTGCTCTGGATAAGAACGTCTGCTAAATGACTAAATGTAAAATGTTATCGTATCACCTGTATATGGGGACATACAGTATAAATATCGATTCATTTCCCCAGTTCAACTCAAAACACATCTTTAAAACGGCTTATTCCACTTAATGTCAATTGCACTGCTTCCTTCTGTTGTTTTGAATGTTTTTGTAATCTTTATTTTTCTGCTGCTTTTAATGTTTTTTGTACCTCTGTACGGTGTCCTTGAGTGCCGAGAAAAGCGCCTTGGAAATAAAATGTATTCGTATTATTATTAGTATATGTGGTTGTAGAAATGGGATTTGAAATAGGTAATTCACAAAATTTCAAATCCAGAAACATGAGGCTTTATTTGAAACTACAAGAACAAATTATTTTCCTTTATGCAAATGAAAAAAACAGTAGTAAACAATACATATCATACATGTAACAAACACTTAAAGTTTGTTTTAATAAGACATTCATAGCCACACACAGTTTTAAATAAAGGGGTCAGTGACCATCCGAACAGCATACACCATTCTCTGGAGGTAGCACCTGGCTGTAGGGCGGTGCACAGATCTGAGTCTTAGCAGTGCCATCATGCATCTCAGCCAGCTTCATTTTTTGCATCCCTGGCTCGTTCAACACCGAACTGCCCTTCCTGGTCAAGGGGGCGGTCGACATGACGGAGGATCGCCCTCGACCAGGGTGAGAACCTCTGCAGCACTCGCCACATCTCTTCCCCACCAGGTACACCATCTCCAACAGGGTGAGGAGGATGCACACGAAACTGGTCCCCACCAAGAACACAGTGAACACTCGCTTTTCTGTGGGCCTGAAGTCAGAGAGTACATACACCCATTAAAAAATATATACAGATATATACATACACTGTGTATATCACACCACAGATAACAAGCTGCCAGTTACATCTTCTAGTTGCTCAAAAAGAAGGAAAGTCAGGTGGCTGAGCGGTGAGGGAATCGGGCTAGTAATCCGTAGGTTGCCAGTTCGATTCCCGGTCATGCCAACTGACGTTGTGTCCTTGGTAAGGAACTTCACCCTACTTGCCTCGGGGTAATGTCCCTGTACTTACTGTAAATCGCTCTGGATAAGAGCGTCTGCTAAATGACTAAATGTAAATGTAAATGAAAGACAAGACAAAAAGACAGCTTACCTGGCGATGAAGCAGTCCACCACATTGGGGCATGGGTCTTCCGAGCACTTGACCACAAGGGGAAAGAAAGGGTCCTCATAGATATAGAACACCAGGAAGATGAACACGGCATCCACCCCCAACTTAAAAGCCAGGCTCAGAAAGTAGGTCCACCACAGCCCTCCTTGCTTCTTCCCCGTGTGCTCGTAGATGGGGACGCAGTCCTCGCCGTGCTTCAGCTGGCGTTTCCGTTCCCGTCCTTTCCTGTACGCGACGTGGAGCACCACCAGGAGGGAGGGGCAGGTGACGAAGATGAGCTGGAGGGCCCAGAGACGAGTGTGCGACACGGGGAAGAAGTGGTCGTAGCACACGTTGTGGCAGCCTGGCTGGCGGGTGTTGCAGTCAAAGTCTTTCTGCTCGTCACCCCACACCTTCTCCGCCGCCACCACGAACACCATGACCCTGAAGATGAACACGACCGACAGCCAGATACGGCCGAAGACGGTGGAGTACTTGTTGACCCCACTCAGGAGGCCCTGTAGGAAAGCCCAGTTCATGTTGCGGTTGTGTTGGTATCTTCAGCCCCTATATATCTCTAACAGTGACAGACATTGCTCTGTCTTTAACACAAAACTTTCTTGGAACACTTTTCTTCTCAGTAAGTCGGCTGCCTCTTCGTACGCTGCTTTCTTGTCAGGTGTGGCCTCTCTTTGCCTTTCTATGTATCTAACCACTACTAAGTCAAGGACAGCCTCTCTTTAATGCTTGGGATCAGTGCCACCAAAGTTATAAGGGAGGGAGGGGCATCAGTGTGGCTCTAAGTGGGTAAACAGACTGGTTCACTATAGCAGGGATAGGAATGGTAGCCTGCTTTATGTTAACAACATCTTCTGGGACAAGCTGTGATTCACTAATGAAGTGTAAACAAGAGCATGTGTCTGTGTGGTAAAGTCATGCAAAACTTGATGAATAATGTGTTGTCAATGACCAAACATAGGCTTTCAATTGACTGAAAAAGGATGCAGATTTAAGCCTTGGGCTACTAAGTTTTAAGACCCCAAACCTGTTATAGGTTTATATCTTGAAAACTTTAATATAGTTAGAAACCAAAAGTTTTTTTTCGAAGCCCTTGCTTAAGATGTTTTGAGTATCCCTCCTTGGCAATTCATAAACTACTTCCTGGATCACCACACCGGTACTGTGGCGGGTGAGGGGTCAATATTATCGAGACCGACTCCCCACGTACCGACTCGGTTTCTCCTCTGCTGCATGCCTGGACTGTGTGACCCTGCAAGGATCACCTTCATTAGCTAATTGACAACAATAAGCTGCCAAGGCGGGGTTGGTGTGCACGGTCGGATAGACAAGTATTTTATCGACAGTGCACTGACTGCTTTGCCCGCCACGCTCCACGTCCACCCGGCTGCAGACTGCCACCACAACAGCGGGAGGTAAGAAGGCAGAGGGGCGCTAGTAGGGGGATAGCATCCCGTTTCTTTTGCTAGCTAGTCTAGCTACTAGCCAGTTAGCTGGCTATTAGTGTGCATCCGCTTCCACGATTAGGTGGTTAGACTACTGTAACATTGTCATTGGCTGTGTTTACTAGCCAGCCAACGTTGGCTTATAATATTGTTGTGCACACTGGCTTAGCTAACTTAACTTATGTAGCCAGAGTTACTTTTATAGTTAGCTAGGTAGCCAGCTAGCTTCCCAGGCTATTGAGTGCACCGTACTGCAGCACGTCACTTCTCTCTCACTAGCTACACAGCTCCACCAAACCATGCGACAGTGGTGTCAAGCGGCTGCGACCCCACGCACTGAACCGCTACCTTCGGGTCGCCTGTCACCCTCATTATCAGGTACTGCAACACAAAAAATATAACAGTCACTGCATTTTTGTTCGTGTTGTATCAGTTGAGTAAACATATTTAGTTGAAATATGCTGTCATATTTAGACCGAATATTTGGCACTTGAGTAGTGTGACGTGACTTGTGCCAAAGTTGCCCAGACTTGAATTGACCGATACGTCTGAGAGGACACTGCAGTGTGTGGTCAAGCTGGCTTGACTGTTACAAAAAGGAAACAAAGTATAGTTTTATTTCCACATTTGTGACAAATCTATAGCCTACGGTTATTTTTAGACAGTTACTTGATAGTGTTATCGCAGTGTTATGTAATTAAGTATGTTAATTTAATGTGAAGAAAAATAAAAACATATTTTTTTATTTTTGTATTGCCATTCATAATACGTGTATTTCCATGGCAACCCCTTAAGATGCCAGGATGGAGTGTTGTGAGGTGGAGCCACGCTACACCATAGAACAGATCGATCTCCTACAGCGCCTTCGTCTCTCAGGGATGACCAAGCCCCAGATCATCCACGCCTTGGAGTCCCTGGAGCGCCTGGAGCCGGACCACCGGCCTCCATACTTTGACCCGCACACCGCCCCCTCCAACACCACCCCTACCCCAGCCCCAGCCCCTGCGCCCTCCTCCTCCTCTTCCCTCTCCTCCTCCTCCTCCCTCTCTCTGGCCTCAGCCACCACGCAGACCCCTGGCCTGGATGGCGCCTCGCTGTCTCCTAGCAACAGCTACGAAGCCTCACCCCCGCCCCAGTACCCACCGGGGGTCGGAGTTCAAAGGTCGTTCAGTTACGACATCATGGGGGAGGAAGACTGGGATCTGGAGGAGAAGGTGGAGGAGTACATGAGGTGAGGAGACAGAAAGAAAATATTAATAACTGGTAATATTAGAATATAATAATGGTAGCTTACTGTAAAAGCTACCATTATTAACTGGAAGCTTACCGTAAAAGGATGGAGCAAAAAGGGTAGATCAGAAAGGGTTTTAATCGCCATGAAAGTTTGCACTGACAAGGAATTTACTTTGGCAGGAAGGTGCATACAACATATAGGAATATTAAATATGTGGTCTAACTATACTAAAGGTACAAGGTTTAACTAATACTAAGGGGATTTAGAATTAAAAAAAATATATAAAATATAAAGTATCCATAATTTACAATATAAAAATACAAATAGTACAAAAAATAACAAATAGTATAAAAGATACAATAGTGTAACAGTGCAAATTGCAATGTGGCAAGATACACACAAAAAAGATGTATATTATGGGTATTCAGGTTAGACTGAAGGGAGACAAACGGGCCATAAAAGTGTGCAGAGACATGGAGACCATAATAACATCACAGGACAGGAACTGTCCCCAGAGACTGGGTTATTCTCAGTTAGCATGATGAATGTGGGTCGGGTGTTTAGGGAAGGATGGAAACAGACCATGTTAGATTCTGCTGGGCCAGAACGGAACATTATAGGTTCAAATGGCTCTAAATGTTTTGGCCCTTTTGGGGGAAACCTCCCTTCCGGAAAAACACCACAGCAACTCTGCTCTCCTGTCATTATAACCCTTTTTTTTTTTACTGTAGTGGACTGTTGTGGATTCTTAGGAAACAGGAATTGTGTGTTGTGACTGTGTGACGCTTGGTGTTGCAGGAGGGACAGTAACCTGGTGAAGGAGGAGATCAAAACCTTCCTCAACAACCGTAGGATATCCCAAGCCATCGTGGGCCAGGTCACAGGTACCACACTAACTATCTCAGCTTGCAGAATAGTGGACCAAATCTGATCCTAATTGGGGATAAGTATAGTTTATTATGCAAAATGCAAAAAAATGCATCCCATGTTTCAGAAAACAATGTTTTTTATTAATCTGCCCCACTTCTAACCTCTCCCCCCCTTCCTGTTTTACCTCCTCTTCCTCCACCTGTCTCCTCCTCCTGCTCCTCTTCCTGCTCTTCCTCCTCTTCCTCTTCCTCCACCTGTTTTCTCCTCCCCCTCTTCCTGCTCCTCCTCCTCCTGCTCCTCTTCCTGCTCTTCCTCCTCTTCCTCCACCTGTTTTCTCCTCCCCCTCTTCCTGCTCCTCCTCCTCCTGCTCCTCCTCCTGCTCCTGCTCCTCTTCCTGCTCCTCCTCCTCCTGCTTCTCCTGCTCCTCCTGCTCCTCCTCCTCCTGCTCCTCCTGCTCCTCCAGGCATCAGCCAGAGCTACATCTCCCAGTGGCTGCTGCAGCAGGGCCTGGAGATGAGCGACACCAAGCGCAGGGCTTTCTACCGCTGGTATCTGCTGGAGAGGAACAGCCCTGGTAAGGGCTCGATTAGGGTGGAGGTGGGGGGGGGGATGAAGGGGGAAGTTGATGGGCTAAGATATTTAAGGAAGGGGTTAGGGTTATGCTGTGTGTTTGGGGGGACGATATTTGTTTGTGCTGCTTGCCACTTCTCTTCCCCTGTCCACCTGTCCTCACTCATCCATCCCCTGACCCAATGGCTGGCACTGTACACCCCCCCTCCCTCCTCCCCCTCCATCCGTCCTGGTCCGGGGGGGAGGAGTTAGTGTGGGGGGGCAAACAACCTATCAGGTCGCTCTAAGAGGAAAGACGTGAAAGATAAAAACAGAAGTGTCACTCTAGATGCTAATCGATAATGAAGTCATCTGATGTTTCAGATGGAATTCCAGCGGGTGGTTGTGGTGTCCATACATGCTCCTAGATAACAGCTGGCACCATCGACCTTTCTGTGTCCTCTGGTGGGCTGTATAACTGCCACACAGGCAGGTTTCAACCTGCCCTGAGCCAACCACCTTAACCCGAGGTTAGAGATTATCAACTGGGAGTATGTCTATGTAAACGCTGGGGATATAACGGGGGGAAAAAAACCTCATTATAATTGGCTCTTGTTAATTTAGACTGAAATGATGAATATTATTAATGGTGTAATGGTAATTCGTATACATTTCTGTTATTATTGCATCTAACATACCTCCCTGGACCACCTACTGTCCATCAGTGCATTCCCTGTTCATTCTTCACCCCCTCCCCTCCAACCCCTCAAGCTCTGCTGTGGCTCCTCCTACTAGCTTTCCCTTCAGATCCCAGGGGTACTCGGGTGCTGGTTTTCATTCCAACATGGCTAACAGGCTAACAATAACACCCTTACTAACAAAGGACAGCTAATTGTTTTGGCTTAACTAGCCTTCCTCTGGTCTCCTGTACGTCTGTCCTGACAGACATGGCTGATGTCCTCTCAACCTGAGCGTGTCCTGAACACGACTAGTTTGTGCTTTTGATTCAGATTGAACGAGATTTAACGAGAGCGCTTCGGAAAAAAATACAAATAATAATGCTAATAATAAACAATAAAAACGCCCTCCAAAGAAGTGTGCCGACCTCTTGTCTCTTATCTACCTACTATTGGTTTGCCCATCCGTGGCTGTGGCCTGCCTGACCCCTGGTTTTGTCCTGACCTGAAGGGCTGAGATGCAGTGAAAGCCAGCACGGCCAGGGTCCCGTGGCCAGGGCCAGGGGAGGGGACAGAGACGGGACGGGCGCGGCGGCGGGCGCGGCGGGCGCAGGGGCCATCGCCGCCGGTGTCTCCAGCACGCCCTGGGGCAGACAGAGGGAGCTGCTGATGCACCTGCTCCCATGGTACACTGCTGCAGCGGCAGCCGCACAGGCCCAGACCCAGGCCCAAGCCCAGGCCCAGACCCAACCAGGTAAAGCCCAGGCCCAAGCCCAGGCCCAGACCCAACCAGGTAAAGCCCAGGCCCAAGCCCAGGCCCAGACCCAACCAGGTAAAGCCCAGGTCTAGGCCAGGGCCTAGACACTATGGTTGTGGGACAGTGTAGGAGCCTTTCCCCCCTGATACCTAATCATCACATAGCCTGCATGCCTGTGTGTGACCACAGGCTCTCTGTGTGGTGTTTGGGATGCACCTCAATGATCTCGATCGGCACACCATCTGCTGCTTACAGTTGTAATGGGAACTTTATGAATAATGAAAATATCTGATTGGAATAAAACGAGAGGGAACCGCTGTTATACTGTTGAGATACATCCCAGAAACTCTGTTCTGTTTAGTCATCTCGTGTCACGACAGGTTTTCTTATCGTCTGCGCAACCATTTGGATTGATTTGATTGGTCGTCGGCTTTCGATGTTTTTCCGGAAGGTGTGAGTTGTGTCTGTGTGTCGCTCTCCATTCCCTACAGGTGCCACGCTGTCTATGCGCTCTCTGGTGAAGGAGGAGCCTGATTGGAGGACGGCGATCCTACCTGGGGAAAGGGGCGGGCCCCTGAGGTTGCGTCGGGGCAGCAGGTTTACCTGGAGGAAGGAGTGCCAGTCAATCATGGAGAGGTCGGCCAATCAGAACATCCCAATCCCTTTATCTAGTACTGTGCAACAGTCTTGGGCACAATTTTATATATGAAGTATTTTCATGTAAAACAAATCTTGGGTGCAAGAAGACTTTTGCACAGTACTGTATATAACCTTTTTTTGATTGACTTTTAACACCCACCAATAGTCAAGTATGTTTTCAAGCTTTACAAAAATTGTCTAGACAGCATTGTAAGGTAAGACTGAATCCATGTCTGTCTCACTGTGGCCAGTGTGAGCATTAGCTGTGTGTGTGTGTGTGTGTGTGTGTGTGTGTGTGTGTGTGTGTGTGTGTGTGTGTGTGTGTGTGTGTGTGTGTGTGTGTGTGTGTGTGTGTGTGTGTGTGTGTGTGTGTGTGTGTGTGTGTGTGTGTGTGTGTGTGTGTGTGTGTGTGTGTGTGTGTGTGTGTGTGTGTGTGTGTGTGTGTGTGTGTGTGTGTGTGTGTGTGTGTGTGTGTGTGTGTGTGGTTAGAAGCAGAGTACCTCACTCCCAGCTCCTGGATTACGCAGTACTGCTGCAGTGCTGTTCTTTATGGGCTAGTTTAGACCTGCGCTGAAGGACAATACAGAGGTTAGGATAACAGAGAGAGAGAGCGAAAGAGACAGACAGAGAGAGAGAGAGAGAGAGGGAGACCGAGAGACAGACATGGAGAGACAGACAGATGGAGAGACAGACAGACATGGAGAGACAGACAGACACGGAGAGATGGAGAGACAGACAGACATAGAGAGACAGACAGACATGGAGAGACAGACAGACATGGAGAGACAGACAGACATAGAGAGACAGACAGACATAGAGAGACAGACAGACATGGAGAGACAGACAGACATGGAGAGACAGACAGACATAGAGAGACAGACAGACAGACAGAGAGGATGCAGGGTAGGATTGGGTGAGATGAGGAGGGATGGAGGGAGGGATCCTTCTGTCTCTGCAGAGTAAGGTCATTCATATCCAGATAGTGGGAGGGGTCAATACATAAATGGATGGAGGGACCTGATAGGGCAAGCTGCCAACAGGGGAGAGAAAGGACTGGCGTGTTCTTTGAAAACACAGGAATTGTTACCCTCGGTGACTGAGAGGCTGGAGGGAGTGACTAAGTATTGCAGGGGTTTCTCCTCCCAGTAGGACTGTTTCCACCAAGGTCTACCTTATTTATGACCCTAGGAGAAGAGAAGGGAACCTGAAGTGATAAAAGTACTGAATGCAATCAACCCTAATGTGTTCATTAATCTAAAGTGTTACCACTTGGAGTGAACTTCTGATTGCATGATGGTCAGAGAGGGTGTCTTTAGCTAGATGTTGTATTCCTACTCTGCCGCAGTGCCATTGGTTACGTGTTTGGTTCCACTCATTCTTATTGGTTGGGGATCACATAGCTGTGTTGTAATAGGCTGAGTGTTGCATGTGACAGTTTCTTCATGGAGAATCAGTATCCTGATGAGGCAAAGAGAGAGGAGATTGCCAACGCCTGCAACTCTGTCATCCAAAAACCTGGTAATTATCTGGGGGTTTCCTCATACAGCAGGTCTGCATGTGATTCCAAGCTTCTTCCAATATAAACACACATAAAGGCCTTGTAAAGTGTATGCTAAATGTCAGATTTTCATGAATTCATTACTAATTTTGATCCAAAATATGGTTATGATAATATGATATAAGAATTATTATCATACACAAAAAATACACACTTTTATAAAAACAGTTGTGGATACAGTGTGGACATGTATCAAATGATAGCCAGGTGTGGGCTTGTATGCCTGTTTCTCATGCCTGAGCTTGTCTTGTCAACCCCCAGGATGCAAGCTGTCCGAGTTTGAGCGGGTGACGGCGTTGAAGGTCTACAACTGGTTCGCCAACCGGCGGAAGGAGATGAAGAGAAGGGCCAACATTGGTGAGACCTCAACCATTGAGGATGTAGCTATATAGTAGATATATTACTACACACTGAACATTGATTCCATATCACCCCCCTTCTCTCCTCCCTCTCCTTCTCTTCTCCCCTCTCATCTCCTCCCTCCGTCGCTGTCTCTGTCAGAGGCGGCCATCTTGGAAAGCCACGGCATCGAGGTTCCGAGTCCCAGCTGTCACTCAAATGGGGAAGAGACGGAGTCACAGGAGTTTGGGGAGCAGGTGAACCCCCGATTCGCAGAGCAGGTGAGTTTGAGCCCGCAAAATGGCATTATCTGTTATCCAATGAGACGAGCCAAACCTAGATTTCGGTTGTAAAACAGAAGAAATGCGGAGAAAGAAACCCTGTTTTCTTCGCAGGATGACTTGTCCTCCAGGAAGGACATTGATCACCAAGATCCGACTCTGCTAACAGCTGCCGAGGTTGTGACCCTGCCTAGCCCCGCCCCTCAGGTCCTGGAACAGAAAGCCGACGAATCGAAAAGGGAGACGGTGGATGAGGAGTGATCAAAGCTGGAGGAACTTGGGGAAAAACAGAAATTTGAATATAAGAAAAAAGACAAAAAAAAAGAAGAAAAAGGCTTTTGTGAGTGTCTTCCGCCCCCTAGTGGCCTTCAGAGGTAATGACACTCCGAGAGCTAGTGAGAGCTGAGGAAGAGAAAGGTGCTAAATCTCGGTCTAGTGCCTCTAGTGGTAAGGAGGCCACAGTATGTATTAACAGTAATCATGCTTCTAGTAATGGCAATATTTATCTCTCCATCTCTCTCTCTCTATATATATATATATATAAATATATATAGTGCATTCCAAGACAGTCTTAACAAACACAGTCCCTAGAGGGAGTGTATAAGGATAGTTCCCTCTCGTGAAGCTAAAGCCTAACTTCTCTTTTTCTCTTAGCAAATTCCTTTAAGTTGTTTGGAGAGGTTGTGTGATGGTCATGAGTGGTTTGAAAGTGGCAGAGCCTGCAGGTCAGGTGCATTCTGGGTAAGACCAGAGAGTGGTTGAACCATGGTTTCGTGGGAAATGTCCAATCAGATAATGCTAATATGAGGATGCCTTCTGCACGCCTGAATGTCTGGTTACGTATGTAACTGACTATGCCTAATCAATCAATCGATTGATCAACTCAATCAATCAGTCTGAAAGCCTGTGTTTTAAGAGTATTGCCCTGAGGGACGAATGGAATCTCAGGTAAACCCAAAGATAGTGGATAACGATAGTGAAGAATTGTAAGAAAAAAATAATAATGTAAAAAAAAAAAAAAAAAGAACCTCTCCGTGTTAATCAAAGCATAGTTCCATATCATGTGTTCTGCCAAAACTTTGAGAACTATGTTTTATTTTTATATATAGCAAACCTCATCCTGGGTTGGATATGCTTATTATGTGTTTCATTTTAACATCTTTATTTGTATTTTATCATATCTGTTATTTTGTTATTGAGGAACTCCTGTTCCATCATCTGAACCCAGCAAGGGAAGCTAGACTAAATGCAAGTCTACTGTTAGATTTGGGTTTTAACAATGCAATTGATGTAATGTTATCATGAAAGTCATAATTACTAATTAGCTAAAGAGCACTTTTCCTCGTTTATAGAATAAGCTAAAGCTTCTAAGTGGATGTATGTTTGTATGATTACGAAGATGCACTTCCAAGTTTAGATAATCTTTAACTGAAAGAAGGAAAACAAGCAATGTGATGGGTGACCCCATGGGTATGCGTGGTTCACTGTGAACTGTTTTGCCCCTTTCAGTAATGGTAACTGTATTTACTAAAGTATTTTCTAAATGTTAGAATGTTTCCTCACTCCCCATTGGCCCAAAGGCCTTCTGAGTTATAATAAGGCTGTAAATTGTCATTGAATGAACGAAGCCTTTTTTCCTGCCCCATTGAACCTGCCACCATTAACCTCTTAATGCCAAAGCTATGCCAAGGTAGAGACCAACCCGGAGGCCAACGTGCTGATAGAAAACCGTTGGGACATTATGCCTGCTCAAGACACCTGACTTCACACTATCGCGACGCAAACCGCTGTTCAGATAACTGCTCGTTGTCCAGCCACTAATGCTAGCCGACCGGCTTAATTACCTCAGAACCGGAACGTGTCGTGAATGTGTCGAGTCAGTTGACCTGAACCGACAGCCGTTCTTACTGTTCACCACGTCTCTTTTGAGGTTATAACAGTGTAATGTAGCGCTCATGATGATGGGCTTATACCCCGTGTTGACGTGTTCCAAGTCTCAGGCAGGACTTAAAAAGCTGCTTGTGTTACAGATTTAAGATGCTCTCGGTTTGCTTGACATAGGAAAAATAATAAAACATGTAAACAAGTCATGACGTGTAAAGCTTATTTTTCTGAGTCGACTGTAGACAGCCTGTGGCTAATCGAATTAATTCAATAACTCACACTGTATGTCAGGACAGAACCAAGCAATGAATTCCAATCACGTCTCTAGACGTATACAATAATATTGTGGCGAGACATTATTAGGGCAAAGGGGTGAGTACAGTGGCCTCAATAGTTGTGAAATACCAACTCCATGTATGAGGGGCCGTTTAAGAAATAATTCAGACTGTCCTTACACAAACAAACTTTCACACACATTCAAACTACTGAAAACTCACATTCACATTTGTGAAATGCTCGCAAAGACACATGAGACTTTTTCACATTCACAGCCTAGAGCAGAGTACAGTACAGTAGGGTAGAGTCCTCATCAATGATGCAAACTTTTTTCCAACCTTTCAAAACTTTTCGTACAAAATGTTTTTTCGAAAATATTGTTTGAACCTCAAAAAAAAAACTTTTCAAAACCTTTATTTGAAAATATTTTTCAACTTTTACAAAACAAAATACTTGAGGACAGAAGCCTAGAACAGAGTACATGCTCTAGGCTCGAGATCAAGAACCCAACAGAGATTTAAGTTTTTCATTCTTTATACATTTAAAAAATAATTTTCTTTTTTTTCATTTATATCCAATTGAGTGTAGTTTAATTGGTAAAAATGGCAAAAAATAAACATGTGCTAAAAGGTATGGGAAAGGAATGAGGCTTTCTGGAGACTGTTGCCTTGAAAGTGGATACTCAGAGCTAGTTATTCCACAAGGTGGCGATAAATCACTACCTCAAACCTTTTTAATCTTCCCCCCCAAAATAAAACAAGCCTTGGGGTGGCACCCCGTGACGAGTAAGGGGGTTATCAGAAGGAGGAGACATTTTGCTACATTACTTTCCATGTCAATATAAACCAGCATGTGGATTGATTACCCAATGTCTGACAGGATATACAATTAAATAATAGATTGAACAAGACCCTTCATGGACACTGTATCATACATACTGGAAATAGTCAAACAGTAATTAAGTACTATTTTATTTATTCAACTATACCAATTTTACTCATGATTTATATGGTAGTAGTAAACTTTATAAAAGATGAAGGCTTCAAACTACGTGATTCGCTTAACTAAAGTAAGAAGACAGCTTTGTATGTGGCGAACAGCAGATTGTCAATAGAAATACTAAATTGTATCTATAAAACACTTTTCTGACATTCAAATTACAATACTACTTAGGCAAGTAATCTTATTAAATGAACATGGTGTACAGTCTGCAGACAGACTTTTGTTAAAAAAATTGTTTTATTTTATTCTGTCTTCTGTCATTTACAGCCACTATAGGGGCTGAAATATACCTATTTGAGAAAGCCTGACAGAAATCTTCATGTTAGCCCTAAAAACATTATTATTTGTCATGTGCTAACAGACAAAGCATCCATTATGTCAAGGAATGTACCAATTTTAGACTACACACAGGATCACATAAAGGAATTGGGTTTGGTATGGAAGAAATGAAATCCATTGAAAAACAGGAACTTGCCTATTTTCCTGGTCTGAGAATAACCGATGGGACATGACCAAATGAAATGAATAAATGTTTACCGTGAGTCCGATTTTACCATAACTGACACCCCTGGAAAGATCTGGCGGTAAGTCAGAAGACCAAAAGCAGTCCAGCAAAGACAGGAAGCAGTCCAGTGAATCTATGTCGGTTCTGGTCCATGTCACTCCGACTGGGTACTGGAGATGAGATGACAGTTTTTTAAACTGTCAAAAGTTGTAGAATTTTCAAGCATAGAGTAAGTAATCATTTATTTCTTCTTGGTAGAAAATACGTTTAAGGGTTTAGATTCATTGGTATTTGTTGCAATGTGTTGTTTGGCTATCACAATATGCAACAAAGTACTTTTTTTACATGATACAAATTTTTTTTCAGAAATCAAGCTCACCATAAGCCACAGGCCGTCGAATGACCTGTTTCAGGAGAGGGTTTCCAAGGGAGAAGGTGTAGTTGACTGCCCCACCCTGCTGCACCACAAGCTGGGTCCGCAGAGAGAGGAGACCCGGCTGCCTGGAGGAAACGGTGGTCTTAAAGTCCAGGCTGTGACCCAAGGGGTCTGTCCACTGGACCTGGGGTTCTGGGTAACCCTTGCTCTCATACACAAAGGTCACACTGTTGGGGTGGGCCTGGATGGTTAGACAAGGCTCGTTGTAGAAGGCTATGAAGAGAATAGTTACAGTATGGACGTGTGTGCGTGAGAAAGAATGAAAGGGTGTGAGAAAGAAAAAAGAAAACGCATGTTAAAAATGCTAAGAGGTTGCATTTAGAAAGTAAAAATAGTATGGGGGTCAGTAGGGGGTCAGATGGCTGAGCGGTTAGGGAATCGGGCTATTAATCAGAAGGTTGCCAGACACACACACACACACCTGTGGGTGTGTGTGTGTGTGTCTGTGTGTGTGTGTGTGTGTGTGTGTGTGTGATGGTAAAATGGCCCTGAGCAATCTCCAAGCTTCGCCCACTCAAACTAGGGAGTCAGTTGGTTGAGCGGTGAGGGAATCGGGCTAGTAATCCGAAGGTTGCCAGTTTGATTCCCGGTCATGCCAACTGACGTTGTGTCCTTGGGCAAGGCACTTCACCCTACTTGCCTCGGGGGAATGTCCCTGTACTTACTGTAAGTTGCTCTGGATAAGAGCGTCTGCTAAATGACTAAATGTAAAATGTAAATGTAACTTGCCTAAACCAGCTAAAGTGGCATAAGAGGCCTAAAACGGAGATGTACCTGGCTAAAAATAGCAGTCATAAGAAAAAGACCCTTCTCACAGTTGAGAAGAGAAGAAGAGGGGAGAGGATCAAATCAAAAAAAATTGTATAGCCCTTTTTACACGCAAGCATGTCACAGAGGGCTTCACATACGCCCATAGAACTGCCCCTCAACCAACCTAAACCCTCAAGGAGAAGGAAGAGAAGATAGGAGATAGAAGATAGGAGAAGATAAGATGACAAGAGACCCCTCCATCTTTAACCTGCGTATGTGAGCTGGACTTCGGCCCTGCCAACCCCGTCCTTGGTACTGATGGAGCAGATATACCTGCCCTCATCTTCCAGACGCACTCGCTCCAGCATGAGGGAGGCATTCCCAACTCTCAGCTCAGAATGGTACAGCCTGGTTCGGTTGTGGTACTCCCTACTTTGGCGGTCCAGTTGGTCTGTCCCATGGTAGTAGCTGTGAAGCACTCGGGAGTCCCCTTGTGTCTGCCATGTGACCACAAGCCCCGGGTCTACAGGGAGTCCCGGTTCCATGCTGGGGAACACACAGCCCAGTACAACTGGACCACCATACGCACCCACTACTGTGGACTCTGGGGTCCGCACCTGAAACGCAACTGGAGGTAGAACAAATCCGGTCATTGCTTTAACAATCCCACATACAGTGGATACAGGGGCGTTTCTAGGGGGGGGGGGCAAGGGGGGCCAGTGCCCCTGTGACAACAAACTTGGACCCCCTTGTGTCCCCCCTAAATGTTGAGTCTGAATGAAGAAAACTGCATGACAACATTTATTTTTTATGTAACTGGCCCCTGTAACAGTACAACTGGACCCAGCTTGGCCCTCCTAGTTGAAAGGGTCTGGAACCACCACCAAGTGGATACACACAATTTCAACAAGTATCCCTAAAAATTAAAAACATTTCACATGAAAGTTGTTGTCTAAGGTTGTAACCTTCGTTCATATTAAACCTTTAAGAAGGTATTTGGAATTGAGTAGACTAAATGAGGTTAAAAAAAAAACAGTTTTACTTTAACATAAGCATTTTCACAATTTACCCCCATGTGGCTCAACTTATCATCTCCGAGGCTCAATTTACCCCTTATCAGGGCAATTTGAGCCAAGACACCACTTTTTGGGGGGGGGAGTCATATTTTTTAAACAAATGATTCAATAGATCCAAAGTGATTATTACCAGGGATGCACAACATCTTGAATTATATGTACATAGTTAATTGGATACATTACTGCCATGCCCTTACCCTTGTGTTATCTTCGGGTCATTGTGACCCACCGTCGTATTGCGACAACTTTACCGCATACGAAAACAAAGTGAATCATTTTCTTTTAACCGTTGGGCTGTCTCAGACCTCCCACATTGCGATGGTTAAAAGAAAATGATTTTTATTTGTTTTTGTATTGGGTAAAATTGGGTAAACACAATGATGGTTCGTTATGAACCTTTGGGTCATGTGACCCGAAGGCAGCACAAGGGTTAAATAAAAGCGGTCTTAACATAGAGGCATAAGGTGCCTTCGACTTCATGCAGCGCCGGCGTCGCCTGCAGCCCCCTGCAGCCCGGCTGACTTGAAGCAGCCAATGGCATTCTCAACTTCAAGGCATGCAGCCGGCTGTCGGCGCCGCCGGTGCTGCATGAAGTCGAACACACCTATTGGTAGGCGGCTGCTGGGCTGCCAGTGGTCGTAGTAGGGGGGCCCCCATCCAACCTCAAAAAGAAAAAGAAAAAAGAAAAAAAGAAAAAGCCCCTTATTATCATAAAACGTTTCAAAATCATGGTAAATTGTATTAAAATTCTTAACAAATACGTTAAAACGTTGAAGTAGTAGTTAAAATGTCCAGTTCATGGTGATCTGTCGTGTCCCTACACCCCCTACTTTCACAATAAAATGGACTAGTCCGTAACGGTGCGTGGCGCGAAAGGTAAACACACAGTGACAGGAGGCTCCATGTCCCTTCGCCAACTACCAGGATGCCCGCATCCGAACATTCAGGTGATTGGCAGACAGCAGGTTGATTGGCATGTCGGACCCCGCGAACACTACTGGTAAACAACCAACTAACAGCCTAATATATTACACACGTCTTTCTGTGTGGGTCGCTACACTATTTTAGCCTCATTTTAAAATGTTGGTGACCAAAGTCTCTCCAGTTTCTGAGTACAGTACAGTGTGTGTAAGAAAGAAATGAGTTGCAATTCAGATGTAGAGACACAGTCTATTCATAGTAAATGTAGAATTTGATTAAAGTAACCCTAGTGGACCATACTAGGCCACATTGAAGAACTCAGGCTTAGGTGAATTTGAATTTCTATTTCTTATCAGCAATCATATGAATAATTGAATTAGGCCACCCCTTGGCCACCCCATATGTAAAAGTCTGGTTCCGCCATTGCCGGTGTAGGTGCGATCAGATGCACGGCTGAGCAATGTGAAATACTTTGAACCTGCTAAACAAAATACATTTCCTTTGGTAATCATAGCTGGGGTATAGCTTATTTCCTTAGAATGCGATGTCGTGGAGCAAGAATGTTGGTTCGGGTTTGTTACTATACGGTTTGAATGACGAATTTTGAGGATTTTGTGTTGAGAATAACATCTGTTATTTGGTGGTGCCTCTCATGAAAGCCGTGCATCTGATCGCACAACACTTGTCTAAGGCATGAAACTCCAGGACAGAAAATGAGTTCCACTCCGGCCCTGTCTTACCCCATCCTCCCCTAAAAGCCATCCCGTTGGCTACAGTGTGAAAACAAGTGCGATGCTGGAAAAAATAGAGTCAGTGTGTAAAAGGAAAGAAAAGCATATGATATTGTTAACCGCGTATAAAACACAATATATGGGTCCGAATAATGTTATTTAGGGATGTGAAAAGAATATCAGGTGTGCAAAATTTGAGGCAAATGACCAGACTGACTTCTGACGTGGAACATAATGACGTTGATTGTAAGAATCATCCATGATTCTTTTCGTGGATTTCAAAGTCATTGCCAAAGTTATAACATTTGAAACAGGTAATAAGAATACGATTTTACCTGAGAGTGCAACATGCAGACAACAGAAAATATGTCGATTATTCAATTTCATTATTCCTTGCTGTTTAATGGCTACCTGCACAATTCTACGCGTCGCAATGTTTCAGTGCTTTGAAAATAACTGCGTTGTTCAGTTTCGTGGCATGGGAGGAGAGATATTATAACCTCTCTCTCGCTGCCCTGCCTCCTAGAATATTTTTAACTTTACTCACTCATCAGCGGTTAGAGTTTGAATAAGTCTGTGATTTAGCTTATTTTGTCTCGAACGTTTTAGCTTGAGTATGGCTTAATTAGAATACTTGCTAGCTACACCTACAGTGCTTTTTTTTTTTATCGCAGTTTTATTTCCCCCTCCCGTTTTTACTGTATTTAAAATACAGCCTACAAATGCTTTGACCACGAATGCTTTATCATTTATTCTCTTAGAAGCCTTTTGGGCTGAAGAGAGGTAATTAAGCATTCCATGACACCCTTAATCTTGTTTTTGTTTTTTTAACCAGTTGGAGTCAAGACTTCCCTCAGTTTCTAGCTTTAGTTGTGGAAAAAGCAAGCCAGGTTAAAAAGGGTTTTAACCAAGATTAAGGGAATGCTTCATTAGTCTAGCTCTCTTCAGTAGCGTAAAGTGTAATGCAGAGCTACAGGCAACCCACATCCCTCCCTATGTGAGCATTTCCTCTATAAATGTTTATTAAATTTATAAGCCAAGGGAAACTCCCTTGGAGTTTAAGATAAATATGGAGGAAAAGGTTACCTTCAGACCAGCCTGCTGTGTATTGAATTGTGTGTTTGTGTGTGTGTTGTCACGAACCCGGTTCGGGGGGGTTGAGACAGACAAAAGGGGAACACATGCGCAAGGACTAATACTGTGGTAATTTATTAAAGAATATTAATCTAACTTAACAAAAAGTGAGGTATGTAAGTCAGTAAATCAGTGGTGTATGTGTGGGTGAGTGTCCCATAAAAGTGACACACACAGAGACACACACAGACACATGATCTTCTCTCTCTCCCGATGTCCTCTTAAAGGAGAAGAGACCACCGGGCCCAGGTCTAGCCACTTAACGGCTGAGGAGGCCATCACAGTGTGAAGGCATGTGCCCTTGCCCTGACAAGCAAAAAGCTGGGTAGAACCACATTACCACGTTCTGTTCCTTCAAACATACAAAAGTAAACACACACATAGAGGTCATGCCTTTGATTCTATCCAAGCCTTTGTCCTTACTTCCTAGTCATCAGATTCAACTTCCCCCTCTTTCCTTAAGCTTCAGTAGCCATACCCCTCTTTTTTTCCATACATAATCACTCAAAGGCAACTGGGTATGTCCCACATGAACCATGTAACCAGATAAAATCAAATGAATACATTTCAATGGAAGTCCTTGTTCCAAGTTTTCATTCATTGAGATCACGTGATCTCTTAGCAGGGTCCCACACAAAAGGCCTCTTTTCTAGAAGAGTGACTAGACCTTCCCAGCTGTGTGGGCATTTTCTGATACGTATATGGGGAGTCAGGTGGCTGAGCGGTGAGGGAATCGGGCTAGTAATCCAAAGGTTGCCAGTTCGATTCCCGGTCATGCCAACTGACGTTGTGTCCTTGGGCAAGGCACTTCACCCTACTTGCCTCGGGGGGAATGTCCCTGTACTTACTGTAAGTCGCTCTGGATAAGAGTGTCTGCTAAATGACTAAATGTAAATGTAAATATGGGAATAGGTTCCACCCTTAACTTCAGTTGGTTCCTTCCATTGTTTGACGTCAGTTACGAACTGTAGTGAAGGAGTGGTTTTTTTGTGTTGTTCGTGTGTCAGAGAAATTTAGAATGTAACGTTATATTCTGAAAATACTGGTGCTTAGCATTCCTTGTCAGTAGAGAACCCTCTCCCCACATGACCTATAGATGAAACTAGGCTTTGTCGGAAAAATTGAAGATGTAACTTTACTCAGTATAGAATTATACTGTGTTCAGCATTCCTTGTGTGCAGAGAGGCTTACCCACAAATCGGGAGTAGGTCGATGATAAATCGGTGATAAATCTTGCTTAGGGCACCAAATGTGCTAGGACCTGCATTGCTATCAGCAGGGTGTGTTTGATTACAGTGGTCTTTTCCCCAATAATGTATGCATTTCACTCAATATACAGTCAATATACAGTACCTGTATGGTTTGATATTTATATAATCTCCTTGAGATATTTAGTAACACATTGAAATATGATATAATTCAGGTAAAACATAAGAATAGATTGAAACATTAGATTAAACTTTATTGTCAGTGCACAGTAGAAGGACAGAGAAATAAAACAACATCTAACATACTATATATATTATATTAAAATATAACACATTGAGACACAACATAATGACACATGATATAATTTAAATAAAACGTTTAAATATAACATTCTCGAAACAAACAATTGTTTCCTATGGCATTGTAAAAACAGTTATTCACAAATATCACAGACACACACACAAATAAATGTGTGTGTCTGTGAGTTTGGGAAAGTCCTTCAATGGCACCTAGTGGCCAAAATGAGCACCTACCCTCTTGAATGCTCCAAGCATGCAACTATTGTACAAACGGGAGGCTGTAAAAAGGACCATTCCATTTCCTGAGGCCAGCTATTTCCCTTTGTCAACCCATTACATTCTCAGGCATGGTATGAGCCCTGCCCGTCTAGGACAGAGTTCAGAATACAGCTGCAGAGATACCAGACGTGCTTCTGATAAGTCCTTTCAACTCCCTGTGCAGATTGATAAACATAACACAGACTTTCCAACCTTCTGTGAAAAGGTAGGTTGAGAACTTTCTGTGTGTGTGTGTCTGTGTGTGTGTCTCTGTGTGTGTGTGTGTGTGTGTGTGTCGTGTGTGTGTCTCTGTGTGTGTGTGTGTCTGTGTCTCTGTGTGTGTGTCTCTGTGTGTGTGTGTCTGTGTCTCTTTGTGTGTGTCTGTGTCTCTGTGTGTGTGTGTCCGTGTCTCTGTGTGTCTGTGTGTGTGTGTCCGTGTCTCTGTGTGTCTGTGTGTGTGTGTGTCCGTGTCTCTGTGTGTCTGTGTGTGTGTGTCCGTGTCTCTGTGTGTGTGTTCTTCCCCCCTCCACTTCAATTCCTCCCTCATAACCTTCCATTCTTACATGGTCTGCCTATGCCCAGCTCCCATGCCCTCCCCACCTCTCACACACCCACCTCTGACCTTGGTTTATTGTAATCTTTCTCATTACCGTGCGACCACAGACACTCACAGCCACAGAGGAGGTGAGAGAAGACGCAAGAAGCGACCTTGAAACCCCGGACATAACGATGTCTCACTCAGGAATAAAGAGAGACCGCCCCCCTATCTCTCTCGTTCCCTCTCTTTCTCTGTCTCGCTCGCTCTCTCTTTCTCTATCTCTCTCTCCTCTAAGAGCCACAGTGGGCCTGGTACATAATTAAAACTGATATTAACTCCAGTAGGGCCATGATAAGGACAAACCTACTGCAGGCTACAGTTTTCTAAACATAACTATATGAATAAGGGTGGGAACTGTCATGAACTCCCAGAATAGATACACTGGTGCATTAGACATGGTTCCATAATTGCGTGGTGGTTAGAGGGTTTAACGAGTGTGATTTCAGTGCTTAGAGTGCTGTGAAGACACACATGACATTGACACATATAGTTGCTGTATTTTCAAGTCAGGTCTGGTGTGAACTACAATAGTGTCAGTAGGAAAAACAGAAAAACAGCTATTGGATAATATGTGAAGAGACACGTGCAGTGTTCAGTGAGTGATTCTAAACCTCTGCAGCAGACACATCAGGCTGAATCACATTTACCTGTCTGAACACAGGTGTTATGTGAGTCATGGTCTTCAGCCCTCTATCTCCCTAAAGGCACTCGTGTGTGTGTGTTTTCACTAAAGGCCAAACTAGACAAATCTGACAGGACAGTCATGACTGACCTTGAGACCCAAGCGGAGGAGCGGCCAAACCTGACAACCAATCAGGTTGCATACAAATTATTTTATTTTATTTGACATTCAGTGTTCTTTACGTTAACCCTGAAGGCGTGAGGGCTCTTTTGATGTCAACACAAACATGTAAGACAAACAGGTGTCTTGTCTAGATATTTAGTACGTTTTCATACAATTCTTGCTCTGTTGTAAAGACAGTGCATTGTTATAAATTTTATTCACAAACCTTCTCTCTGGGATTTGCAGTTTATAACCAAATCACTAACAAAAAGTGTACAAAATGATTAGCTAGTATTGAATATTCAGATATTTAAATGTGGAATGCATAAGCCAAATGTCACAAATGTCATGCTTTGGCACTGTGACAGTCTGAGAGACAACTGAACGAGAATATTGTTCTTGGGAAGTGAACAGGAAAATGCCATCTCTCCATAATTGTATATTTCTATGAATAATATTCAGTTGTATGCAGAGCAAAGAGATGATGAATAAAAAATTTGTGAATTTGTCATGAGTGTGAGAAAGAAAAGTTTAGGTGAAATGCCTTTCTCTCCTGCATTGGTGTTTAGGATTGCCTGTCATTAGGGAGCCTCAACTGTATAAACCACAAGCAACATCGTTATCTCTCTCTCTCTCTCTCTCTCTCTCTCTCTCTCTCTCTCTCTCTCTCTCTCTCTCTCTCTCTCTCTATGTCTCTCTCTCTCTCTCTCAATGTCTCTCTCTCTTTCTCTCTATGTTTCTCTCTCTCTCTGTCTCTCTCTGTCTCTCTCTCTATGTTTCTCTCTCTCTCTCCCCAAGGTATTCACAATCACCTCCAAGTCATTAGGATCATGATGTTGAGACCCCAGCCCCGCACCTGATACATGTAATCCCACACCTCTCCATCAAGCAGAACATGTTGTTCTGTACCACACACACAGACACACACACCACGATCAAAAGACAGACCTGAAAAGCATCTCACACTCTGGAAACACCCCCCTTCTTTCTGTTTTATCTCGGTAAGGAAGTAGCACCTTTGAAGTGGTTTGAGCGAAGTCTATCAGTTGCCTATCATTAAAACAGAAGCTGTGAAAAGTTTAGAAAACATTTCTTTGAAACATTCCAGGCCTCAGGGAAGAGGAGTGGAATAAGACCGGAGAGAGGTTTGGCAGTCATTAGTGTGCCCTTCCAGGAAAAAGGGTACAGAGAGAGTCCCGATCTTTGACATTTGCTGACAGGAATGTTGAAATCGCAGAGTAGCTGTAGCTGCTTCTTACAGGTTCCAAGTGCGAGACAGATGCAAATGGTGAAGTTGTGTAAAAACTCCATCCAGCACATGACCACAATACAATCAGTAACATACACCATTTTAGAGACTAAAATTGCGATAAGTTTAATGTGTGTTACGTGCACTTGAAATGCTCCATTGTGCTGCATAAGTTGTTGAAGCAAGGTCACGACTGGTCTATAAAGCATCTTTATTGCATAGTAAATATGGTTGATTATCCTGTAGTAAAACTCATTTGTAATGTATTCATTTAGCATACACTTTTATCCAAAGCAATGAATGGTACTGGGGGGAATTTGAACCTGCACATTAGTGCTCCAACCACTGTATTATGTCCTCCTCTTTCTGACCTTGTTGTGACCTTTCTGCAATGTTGAAGCTATGCATATGCAATGGTTCAGTGTGCATCAATTACATCAGATTGGGGCAGAAACAGTTTCATGAGAAGGAAGATCCAAAAATGTTAAGTGTCTTACAAAGAAATTACATATGATTATTTTACACACACACACCAACAATATCTCTCATCTAAGTCTCATTTAGTTCCTCCAGCTATCCAGTGTTGCATGAGAAAGAATTGTTATTGACATTCTCTTTCCAAGAACAACTAATAAATGACCATGCTGGTAAACATGAACATTATGTGTCACTATTTGGTTGAGATACATTGAACAACTAAACTATTGGCTGACCCATGAGATGTGTGAATAGAACTACTATCCTCATAATTTGGTGTAGAGACCCCCAGCTCATGACACATAAACATTCATCAACAATGATCCGATGGTCCAAACCCTGGTTTTGGAAGACTCAAGTCCCAACACCCACAGAATTGTGGGGCACTAACGAGCCAAAATGGAGACGTTGTTTCCTGTTGTTGTTTCCCTCTCCACTGCCTGTCTGACTTGACCACTTAATCGGAACACTTCCTTTGCAAGGTCGAGGATGGGAAGAGGAGGCAACGTGATTGAGGGCTTGCGGGGGGGGAAAGGACAGGGAGAGAGAGGAAAGGAGGATGGAGAAAGGTGTGTGGTGGGGGAGGAGGGGGGGGGGAGATGCTAAAGACCTAAGCAGGTGTGACAGCTTCCACAGAACCGAAAGGTTCCTGTAGCCTCGTAGCACTGCTAAACTGAGCGTGACCCTGCCTCTGAACCCAGACAGGGCTCTCTTCCGCCAGGGGAGAGGAAAACCGTGTACTGAGGGCAAGGCAACGGATGACACGGAACCCTTTCTGTCTCGCCTTTTCTCTCTGTCTCTTTCTCTCTCTCAAAAGCACACACATACACACACACACACTCTCAATACCAAATGCCCTTGTTGACTCCTTTGTAAGATTATTCAGGGATGGTCAGGTCAACAGAGTATGCATAGAGAGAGAGAAAGAGAGCTATCTGATAGGGACCCAACCACCTGCCAAGAAAAGTAATTCCACCTTTTATGAGCCAATTGATATTCAGCTCAGAGGCCATCCATTTTGTCAATGACAAGAGCACTCAGGACAACCTTGCAACCCCCAGCGCTAATAACATTGTAATGGTCTGAGATAGATCAACTTGAGAGCTGATAGCTAAGGAGGATGCGGTCTCCCATAAGCATTTATGGCACACGGAATTTGCCTTCATTTGTTTTGAATAGATTTGCGCTCGGGCACACATCAGGTCGATTTTAATAGTTTTCGCTGTGAAAGGTGACAGACAAATTGCTCAAAGCCTATTGTTTGTTCAAAAAGCAACGTCACTTGTTCAAAACGAAAAGAGGATTTATAAATAATTTTACAGACGGGCACATCCTCACTTTTCAGACAGTACACACATTTTATTTGCCGGGCTCATACCTGAGTCCGTACACTGGTTTACACAAGGTGTTTTTTTCATACCGTACAAATAACAAAGAGATAAAACAAAGAGAAAAAGTCATGTTTTAAATATTACATAGCCAGGTGATAATAAAACACAAAGTTGCTCTAAATGACATTATTTTCAGATGACTAATCTGTAGAGACACTTTCACTCCTCAAGCGGAAGGTAGTTTGTGCAGCCAGGGCCCTTTAATGTGTAGTTAGTGTTTAAACCACCAGGGGGCAGTATAAATCCTGAAATGAACCTCTGAACTACATCTTCTCCCACTGGCCACTCACCTCAGGGCAGAAGTTGCCGTCTAGTGCACTATTTAACCACATGGTCCACGGTCAATCAACTACTTGATCAAATCCTTACCCTATATGCTTAACTGTTAAAACCGGTTTATGTATCCCGTTCTCCCAGCTAGCATGATACACTCAATACAATCCATCCACAGTAAGTCCATTTTAATTAAGTCAGTTCTTGGAGCTAGTCCTTTCAATAGTGCCTAATCGTGATTTTAAAAAAATCTTATAAATGTTCAACAGTAACTCCATACACATGGTTGATATGCCCTTAAGATAATAGACCGCCTGTCTCTTGGCCAACTTTTATGGACTACAAAACGGCCCCACATTCCCCAGATAATCACAGACACAAACAAGAACACGATTCTCATCCCAATCCGTAAAAATCAATGCCGTGGGTGGGTCTAGTAGAAAATACTTCTGGTATGTAGGGTCAAAGCAACAAAACATTAAAATCACAGGCAAAAGTGGGCGGCGTCAGTTCAGCTAGCTTTATCCTTCTGTGCTCACTAGAAACTGCGTCTCCATTTTCCGCGAGGCGCGGCGACGGTCGAACTTGATAACGGAAACGGCAGAAGCTTCGCCAAACGTTTAGCAGCCACATGCAAAGCGAACTCTGCAAAGTGGATACCACCCAGTAGACAAAGACTTGGACTATTTTTGCTATTGTTTTTTTTCTATAGCTTTTGCATCGCCCCATCTGCAGAAACTGAATTTAAACACAATATGGAGAACGAAAGCAAGTATCTCCCCGAGCTCCTCGCGGAGAAGGACAGCCTGGACACATCGTTTACGCACGCTATGAAACTTTTATCTGCAGGTAAAATGTCTGTTTGGAGTTCTTCGACGAGGTGATTTCCCTTTGGTGGATAGTGTGTTTCTTTGTCGGTGGGTGAACAAGGCACGCCATGGTTGGATTGTGTGCGCTTGGAATGGACCTGGCGTGCACACACTGGCCCGCTAACCGCAAACAATAAACGCTTTCATAAGCGCTAACCGCAGTTGTACAGGGTGTTTGCACGTGGTGGGTAAAGCTACAGTTGATTAAAACTTCCCAGGATAACTATTTTAAAGGATATTTGTGGATGTATCGTTTGAATGGGAAAGTATTACAGTCTCTTTAGTCTGTAGCCAAGTTATTTTCTAGAAGGTGCGTAGCCTAGCAGGCGACTGCGACTAGCTCACGGGCTGCAACCGCTACTCTCTATGACCGAAGTCCCATTACCATTAGATAACGACTTATTTTTGTCCGTTCTGACCAACAGTAACCATTGTTGTATATGTGAAGAACGCGTTTCTACCACATAAACATACAATTTAGCTTACCACCGAATTCAATTTCTTCAAAGCAACTCATAATACATTTAATCAGCGATGTCGATGTACTTGTCTTTGTTTGGATATGGCGGGTAGAAGGTTGTAAGACATTGACATTGTGTGATTGTCATTGACGTTCTGTGCAAGAACTAGCTCTAATGTTACAGCGTAGCACTTAGGTCAACTCGACACGACAGTGTAAGGGCCTGACCAGCATTGTGTCTTTTAACCAATTGTGGGCAGGTCACTTCTTTCACGTCAGTAAACACCGCAACAGTGGTTCGCCTTGGAGGCATACAGCTGCCGTTGCTTTCCAGACAGACAGATGGTCCATCTAGGTTTGCCGTTCAGACAACTCCAGATGTGTACTCCATTCGTATGGATGTTGGAGGACTTTCCGATGCATTGTGACACATTATCTGAGCAGGAAATTGGGTTTTGGTAGACGTTTTTAGTCGTCACACAAATTGTATGGTTGCAGCCCTATAAAAAAAGTAGCCTACCCTTTTGATGGACAGTCATCACTTCAAGCTCTAGATGGATGGAAAAGTACACTAGGTACTTGCGACCAGCTGCAATGTGCAAATTAGTTACCGAAATGTGCTTGTTCCATGCTGAAGGGGATTTGCCGCTAGATTTTGTTCACAGGTACCTGGTTCACGGAAACAAATGACCAGTATTTGCATGCAGGCAAAGCTGATGGAACAGTAGCCTACTTGTGAACGAGTGTGTGTCACGTGTTCATACAGGACTAGAGGGGTGGCAGCAGTCAAGAGTCTTACAGCAGCTTGCTAACCTTGACTCCCAGCAGATGCCCTGCTCTGTGGTTGACAGGTTTGCATATTGCAGCCTTAGAAGTTGTCAAGGCAGGCACTGTAGAGGATTACGATGTGGGGGGGTGAACTGGTTTGGTATGATGAGATCTTGCTCACCATGGGCTTGTCATGTGTCACCTTGTATCCCACTGTGGTAAAATACGGTAGTTGTTCTCGAGATGAGTTGAAAAGGGTTACCTACGACCAGAGCTTGAAACGTGTGGCTGAAAACAACAAGACCTGTTCTCCCTTTTTCCTAGAAATCGAGAGAATCCAGAAAGGAGAGACCAAGAAAGAGGGGGAAACATACCTGGACCTTTTCACAGTCAAGAACATCAAGCTGAAAGAGCGAGTGCTGATCCCAGTCAAACAGTACCCAAAGGTGAGTCCACTCCTTCAACCCTGTCCCTTCCTCCTCATCCATACACCTTTCTACCGTTCCACAGCTTTCAGAACAAACTGCACAGAGTGGTCGGGCTAGTTTACAGTTTATTGTCGGTACATCAGTACAGTAAATGAGAGGAATATATAAAGACCTCATGTTAAGGTTTCAACAATATTCGGTAATAATATTCAACTATATATACGTTGATGGGGCCTACGATTATATATTTGAGGTGTGTGTGGTCCCTCTGAGGCACACGGAAGGATGTTTGTTCCTGTGTTATGACGTATATATCGTATCTGCTCATTCAAACCCGTGGGAATCCATCTTGAATGTAATGTCAATATTATAAAAGTAGATCATCATCCACACTCCTTTACATATCGCAGACATGGAGTATTGTGTTCTAATACCAGGGCTTTGGGCTTTGCAGGATTAAGTCGTGTCCTATTGACCAGATTACATGTGTTAAGAGGTTCAGGAAATGCAGCCCGTGACTTGAGCAGGATATCATGTTACAGAATATTGGCTTCTTATTTGGAATGCAGAACCGGGTTACTTGATGTCGTCTAAACATAACAGGATGATGTTTGAGTCAGAAGCATACAAATGTGTTGTTGAAGTGTAGGGTTAATTCAGGATACACCGGAATTTGACTATTTATTGTGTACATTTTAATTAGGGTGATGCCTCCCGAAATCTATTGAACCGTGGAAAGTAGCGATATGCGCTGTTTTGTCTAAATAATAATAAAATCGAAGAGAAAAAAAAAAAAGAAATATATAAAACGTTTTACCCCAAAATGTTGCTCTGTGGAATGCCTCCTGTACAACATCTCTCCAGACCCCTAGACACGGTCTCGTAGTGTTGGACGAGGGCAGGCGAGGGGTCCTCATGGTAACTGCCGGCCTGACTTGGCTGCATGTTGACCTGTTTTTCCAGTTCAACTTCGTGGGGAAAATCCTGGGACCGCAGGGCAACACCATCAAGCGTCTGCAGGAGGAGACGGGGGCCAAGATCTCCGTTCTGGGAAAGGGCTCCATGAGGGACAAGGCCAAGGTGAGAGACATCCTGCCTCTGTGGAGGACATGTTGAGAGGTGCGAGTTTATCCCTCACGGTGCCAGGCAAGTCACTCGCATCCCGTTCATCCACATCCATACAGTTCTGGGTGTGTGTCTGTGTGTGTATCTCTCTGTCTGTGTGTGTGTGTCTGTGTGTCTGTGTGCATGTGTGTCTGACTCTTGTGCTTCTGTCTCTGCTTCAGGAGGAAGGTCTAAGGAAAGGAGGAGAGCCCAAGTACGCCCACCTGTCCATGGACCTGCACGTGTTCATCGAGGTGTTCGCTCCTGTGCCCGAGGCCTACGTCCGCATGGCCCACGCCATGGAGGAAGTCAAGAAGTTCCTGTTTCCTGTGAGTAGAGCCGTCGAGAGGAAAGGCAAGGCCAAACTAGAGCAGGAGCAGGATGAGGTTTCTCTGGGTCTTCTGGAACGGGTGTCTTCAACCTGTATGCATTAGATGCATGCAAATGAAGAACTAGGCACTCTCTTTTGAAAACGGTTTAAAATAGCTTTTTATGCCGCGGCACAGTCATGTGAAACTAACTTAAATGGTTTGTCGGACATGTGTAGAACAGGGTGGGTGTTTACCTGGGGCCCCTCCTGTGAAGGGACAGTCATGGTGATTATGCTTCAGCAGCTTAACAAGAGGAAGTGGGTCACTTTCACGGTGTCAGCAGGGTATCTCTGTCTGTCTGCCCGTCACTAAGCCCCTCTGGTGTTAGAGGGACCATCAGGACAGACCTTTCCTTCCGGTCGTCACTCGTCCACGGCCGATTTCACCCCCCCCCCTCCTCTTACCGTAATCTCCTAATTGGAATTTACGATCTTATCTATCTGACGAAAGTTAATATGTAGTTCATCCAGGGGCTTTGTAAGAATTCCTCGGACCTAGTGTGGTGATGGCTAGTTGAATATCATTGTTGGGGTCATTCGATGTAATGACTCTGGTAGTTAACGCTTTTGGTTATAAAAAGTTTTGTCTCTTATCACTGTAGTGTACTTTGCGAAGTTCAGACCAGTGCCGTTTGAAATGAAATGATGGGTGGATTATTTTTCTGTTCCCTGGTAACCGTTGTGTTCTGTCAATGCACCTGCTGTGTTACTGGGCAGGTTGAAGTTTGCAATAGCCTGTTTCGGTATGGCATTTCCTCATAGTTTTTCAGAGACCGCTGAATAAATCAAGCTGTCGATATAAGACGATCTGTAGAAATGTCCCAGGTTGGTTTGCATTATTCCTCAGACTGGAAACGCTTAATGTGCAAACAGTGCATAAACTGCCCGGCTTGTTAGACAGTCAAAGCCCCCAAAGCTTGTGGCCATAGATTAATTCCTAATCAGACCAACACCTACCCCCCCACCCCCTCCCCTCGTGTCTTGCCACCTGACAAATTGCGAAAAGGACCCACGCGCATGTGGATCTGGAATCGGGGTTTTTCTTTTTTCTGTCTTTTTTTTTTCTACTCGTAATCATTACAGCAGTCCAAAGCCCTGCTCACAGAGAGATTTATGAAAAGAATTGATTGGGTCACAGTGCCTAACTAAAATGCTTCCCCTGAGAAGCTGGTGTTAGTGAGCCAGGAGAATGCTGCCCTGTGTATCTTTTTCCTTTTGTAGTTCCTCGTCCCCTCGCTCTAATAAGAAGGAAGGCTACAATGGACAATTAAGTCGGCTACTGAATGTGCAGGTTTCAGCCAGCATTCACACAGCATCTATGTGTGTGACGTGGGCTTTCAACTGGCAGGGTCGGCTAGACATTTGGGGAATGTGGTTTATTGACCTGCTCGGTAATTGCTTCTCTCTTTTTCTCTTGTTACTTTCCCTTCTCGCCTCTCACTCTTTCTCCCCTCCCCTCCTGTCTCTCCTCCTATTTTCTCTCTTCCTTCCTCCGGCCATTTGTGTGTGTCTCACTGTGTGATGTGTGTGATGTGTGTGATGTGTGTGATGTGTGTGATGTGTGTGATGTGTGTGTGTGTGTGTGTGTGTGTGTGTGTGCGCAGGACATGATGGATGATATCTGTCAGGAGCAGTTCATGGAGATGGGCTACCTGAACGGGGGCCAGGAACATGTTGGCCGGGGCCGTGGGGGGCCTCCGACCAGGGCTCGCGGAGGACACCCACCCACAGGAGCGCCCAGGTAAACACACACACCTCCACAGTAATACACACACACATGTACTCACCTACACAGTCTGCATACAAGTATGTCATACAGACATCTTCACATTAGTTAAAATTTCAAGTTTGTTTGCCACATGAAACGAGTAACTGGTACATTAGAATTATTTGGCCCTGCTCCTCTTAACTATCCCTATCGGTCTGTCCGATAGGGATAGTATAGTTGATCCAATAATGGATCATCTATACTTTTGATGAAAAATACAGTATTAGTAGAGAGCTACTACACTTATCGAAGATCCACATAATGAAGTCAGAATTTGAAAAAATTTAACACTAGTGACTTATTTCTCCTGACAATTGAGAACAGCCCTCGGGTAAGAATGACAGCTCAGGGTAGGAATGCTAACGTGTGTTCTGCCGCTCCTGCAGGGGAAGGGGGATGCCCCCGCGCGGAGGCGTGGCCCGCGGCGGCCCCACCAGGGGCGGACAGGCTCGGGGTGCCCCGGCGGGCCGAGGTGGACCTCCAGCGGCCCCCGCCAGAGGGGCAGCCACCCCTCGAGCCAGGCCCCCTGCGGCCGGACCCCCTCAGAGAATGCCCCCTCCTCCCCCCCATCAGCATCAACACCAGCACCCCCCGGCCGCGGACACCTACGAGGACTACGTAAGCATGAAAGTCAGGTGGCCGAGCGGTTAGGGAATCGGGCTACCAATCAGAAGGTTGCCGGTTCGATTCCCGGCCGTGAAAATTACATTGTGTCCTTGGGCAAGGCACTTCACCCTACTTGCCTCGGGGGGAATGTCCCTGTACATTCGCTCTGGATAAGAGCGACTGCTAAATGACATGGGGTGAAAATGTTGTATCGCAATACAACATTTTTACAATATGTACCGTAGAGTTATGGCAATAATTTTACAATATGACGTCCGTTTGATCCTATTGGTTGAGCTACCAGCATGCGACCTACTCTGCACCTGAGTCATGCGTGCATTCATTGCATTCACAGAAATCGCTTGAACTGAGTGAACTAAATTGTATGTACAACAAAGAAAATGATTGCAAATGTTTAATGTTTTGGAAAAAATCTGTTAATTGAATTTGTTTCATAAAAATGTTGTTCAAAATATCATGATGCGTATTGTATCGTACACCCAGTATTGTTATGCGTATCGAATCGTGAGCTGAGTGTATCGTTACACCCCTATAAATGACTAAATGTAAATGTAAAGCAACCTGGCCTGGAGGCCCTCAGATGACACGAACACGACGACACCACGGTAGCTTTGATTATCTCGTTTATGCACAAACCGGGCTTTCATTTCCGTGGCAAAGCTATTTGCGATTTGATCCTTTCGAGGATCAGGATTCAAATGTAGAAATGTTTAACGGGATGAATGCCTCACTGGTTTACCGTCGTCTCTCTCTCTGTCCCCTTTCCCATTCTTTCTCTTCTCTCCAGTCCTATGATGAAACCTACACAGAACCAGAGTATGAATCCTACGACAGCTACTACAGCCAGCCACAGGCGTGAGTGATGCCCACTGACAGCCCTACTTATCCGGGGTTCACCAGTTCCTCAGCCATAATGACTTGTCGGGATTTTCCCGCCCTTGAACTTTAATGTTCTTGGTTTGGTATTTGAAGACAAATACTTTTGCTTTGACATGAATGAATCCCTGAACATCTATCCATTGATGTACCTCTCCTCGTGTTCCCTCCCCTTCGACCCCCAGAGAGCCAGAATATTATGACTACGGACACGGGGAATCACAGGAGACCTATGATTCCTACGGTAAGAGACCGGCCACTCGTAACCTCCATCAGACTGCGTGAATGGACTATGTGTTTTTATAAATGTGTGTCTTGACCCTTTTTTGTAGCTCAAGATGACTGGAACGGGACTGCGAGGCCAGCAGGAGGGAAAGTGCCCCCAGCCAGACCTGTGAAGACCACGTACCGGGAACACCCTTATAGACAATACTGAACTGACTTCACCTAGCGGTTAACGCGTCGCCCTGACAACAGCCTGTCTACCACGGCAGATCTTGCTTTAAAGCAACCCGACAAAAAGTAATTGTTAGTTTGTGTTTTTTGTTTTTGCTATTTTCTACGCTGGACTATTCCGTGAGGAGAGAAAAAAAAAAAAAAAAACGTACAATAGCTTCAAGAACTGACCGGAGCATGTTTGAGAAGTGACGTCAAATCCTAAAATGATTTTTAGATGGTGTAGAGAAGAGAACATCTCTCTCTTTTCTTCCTTTCCCTCTTTTTCTTTTCTTATTTCCGTTCTGGTTTATTTAGCTTTTTATTCTTTCTGCCCCCATCTCTTCCTTAAGCTTTTTTGCATTGTTGAACGCAAACCTTTTTTAATGTTTGAAACGAGTCATTTCTAGTGAAGTTGGCGGCCCATTGTTCACTTTTTAGTGTCTTAAGTAAAACATTTAATTGTTTTTTTTAAAAGTCTGTTGAGGGACAGTTGCAGATTCCCATTTAGGCTACATTTCAAAATTCTGCTTAATATAGCGTAATAAAAGAACCATAAAAGTCATGTAATATAGACTTCAAAAATATTAAATTAAATGAAGGAAAACAATGTTAATGGGATTCATGACAATATATTCTTGATTTAAATTCCCATTTGTTTTAAATAGTCTTAAAAGTTGGTCAATGTAGATTTAGGCAACAATATTTGTCATTTGTACTTTTAGAGTTTTGAAATATAGCCCTAATAGACACTGTTGAGATGGACTGTCCTCATATCCTAAACTTGTGTTAAAAGTAGCTTTTAAGACTCAAACTGGAGTCAAACTGTCATTACAACAAGTTGTCATGCTAAAACAGTCAGTTCAGCACTTTACAATGGATGATCTGATTCTCTTTAACCTGCATGCACAAAGTACGCAATGAAGGATTGGGACAAAAATCTCCACATGAGTCTTTCACAATGGAGAAGGGACCCTGCATCTTAATCCAACCTCCTGTACATATTTTCAAAAACGTCCAAATTGTACTTACTCTGCCAGTAGTATCTGTACCCTCTCCATAAAATGCATTATGCTACATGTGTAAGCTTGCCTAAATAGGTAACTAAATCTGTCCAAAAGATGTTTTGCAGCAGTTTGTCAATAAAGCCTAGTTTGTTTTTTTATGAAACATAACTTTGTTTATTTTGTTTTTCTGTCATAGTAAAATTTGAAATGCCCTTTTTTAAACAACCTTCATCAGTTAGTCATAGGTGTTTTGCTTTGTTTCTCCTTCCAAAAAAACTCCCACATTTTAAATCTAAATGAATGCATTACAGCCTGACTACGTTAACCCTTACTAAATGATGTTTGATGGATTTTTTTTAAAAGAGCACAACTTATTCTTTCTCTCTCTTTCTATACTTTTTAAAAAAGGACCCAGAGGTAAGACCTCTAAAATAACCTGGATAGCTTCCTAATGTCTATAGAGTTCTAAAGCATTGAGTGCCTGGGTATGTATAAGACTTTTTCAATCCTCTTACCTGTGGTCATAATTAATGAGAAATGTTATTGTTAGCGTCTGGAAAATTAACTGAATTCAAACCACTATTCTAGCGCAGGTTTCACAGTACGATGTTTTCATGTCGCGGTTGCCGTGGCGCGACGGTGCCCTTTAGTAGTGACAGAGTAATGCAGTGCACTGGAGAGGATGGGTATAACCTAGAGCACTCCAGTGTAAAGGTAACCCTAACCCTAAATGTGTTAATTTGGCAGTGTGTTTATCCATTTGACATAAACTTGATGGTAAATGCGTGCAATTCAGTCAAAAGTTTTAGTTTTTTTTAAAAGACAACTCGACCGACAAGAAAAACGTAACTTCCAATACCTATGCAGTAGTGGATTTTATTTAATAAAAATATTTTTTTTCTGTGTACTAACAAAATATATAAGAACAGTGTTAATGCAGCTAAAAATGAGCAAAGCCAAATCTATTTTAATATCTTAAGAACAGTCGAGCTGCTGTTACCTTTCCTTTGCAATATTTGTGTAAACGTTTCAGACTAATATTGGACGTGTCGACCCCCTATGAAGTTACCCTCAAGAGAACTCGCATGACTGCTTTTGTAGAATTTGCATGTGTGTGACCTCGCTGACCCGTTGTGGTTTCTCAGAAGACTGACTGTGCATTCTCTTACCTCTAGGCAGAGCTAGCGCTCACCAGAGTGACTGGACATGAAAAGACCAGTCATGAGGACACACCCAAGTTGGAGCCTCAGGTAGGAGTTGCTTGTTCACTCTCTCAGAATCAAACAAGGAATTTACTGTGGCAGGAAGGTGGATAGTTGTTTCCCTGGAGTTGAGGAGTTTGTCCCTCCCTGGTCAGAGAACTCTGACCGTGGCAGTGAGACATTTAGTCATTTAGCAGACGCTCTTATCCAGAGCGACTTACAGTAAGTACAGGGACATTCCCCCGAGGCAAGTAGGGTGAAGTGCCTTGCCCAAAGACACAACGTCATTTTGGACGGCCGGGAATCTAACTGGCAACCTTCAGATTACTAGCCCGATTCCCTAACCACTCAGCCACCTGACCCCCCTCAAGACACTGAGTTACTAGACAAAACAGAGCGACCAGCCATGGCTGCCGTTTGCGGCGCCATCTTGGATCTAGGGAGCTAGAGCCCACTTTTGGGGCTTTTTCGTAACAGATTTATGCTTCCGCTAGTGTGACGGTGTGAGTGAACCGTTGTTTCGCTTGTTCCCTCCACCCTGCAGTGACACCCCCGCACTCTGGGACTGGACGGAAAGCTGTCAGGCCTCCCCAGTGACGAACCGTCCCAGAAAGGAGCACCGTTCGTTGGGGAGAGAAGGGTATGGATAGAGGGCGTACCGCCAGGAAAACAAGGGAGGCCTGGAAGAGTAGGAGCCCGCTGTAGAAGAGATGTGGATGGAAATAGAAAGGCCGGAATGTTCCAGATTGATCACCCATGGACCTTTCACACAGTGAATACCTGTGTTTGATTTATTTGAATGTTCAAGTTTTACTTTAATGTACCGATCCTTAGTGGATTATTTCAGGAAAGGTCAATACTACCCTGAAACACCTTTATATTTAGAAAAACACATGTTCTGATGAATTGTAGCTCTTTAGCTACCTGCGAACTTGAATGTGTACTCGTCCTTGTGTACTGGTAGATGAAATGTTTTCTGCAAGCTAAGCTGTATCTTCCACGTATGACTCATGCATAAAATGTTCTTTGTGTTACGTTCCTAAGTACCCAGTTTTGTTTTGGTGGCGGCTCGTTTGTCTCCATGCATAATTGCCATGCTGCATTACATGCTTTGCATGTGAACAAAATATGCCCTAGAAGAGAATCAGTATCTGCTATGCTTAAATTCACTGCTGCTTTGGCACGTTGAAAATCACCCTGGCTTACAAGTGTGCATGTGTGCACACACACACACTAACCTTAGCACAACACAGACGATGCAGCCCTGTGGATATCAAATGCTAATGTGAAACTCATTTGCATATCTCCCCCTGCCCCAACAAAACAAAAAATGTGCAAAGCTTTGGTACCAAATGTTGGCTTTCTCCCACAAGCCTGACCGCCAAATATGAGAATCTAGCTATGAGGAACAGGAATGTTTGCACGATAGACATTTTGACAGAGAGGGTGATGGATGTCCATAGCACATTCCTCTTTAAACCATATCTAAACCTTTCCTTTCCAAACAATGGCATCCCCAGCATAGTCTGGTATTACCGTGCAGCACACACAACACTAATCACTCAGACCTTTCATGCCGAGTTTAATCAGCATTAGCCAATACTTGAGCCCGTATTTACTAGCGTAAAGGAGGACGGCCTTGGACAGGGACGATAATGGAGGGAGAGCTTAGTCCCTCACGGGGTTGCATGCAAATGTGAGGACGACAAAGTCAGCTGAACGATGTGAAATGTATTTGTGTTATTCTGATTCTGAACACAAGTGTTCAGTTCGATCATTTTGTTTCATATAGCCTCTCTTTATTGAATACAATGTATACAAGCCGAATGGATTAAATAAATGAATCATGGAGGCAACATCCATAGCCTGTGTGTTTTGTTTCTCTGGTGTCATGATTCTGGGTCGGTAGTCGGTACCATATCCAGCTGGAGTTACTTAAAGCTATGAGCCCATGCCTCCCCGTGTAGCGAAGCTGTCTGGTGGGGTTTCACACTGGCTCAGGCGGTCTCGATGACAGAGAGGACGTGGGTGGAGGGTTGAGCCGTGGGAAGGTGGGAATGGATGAGAGACAGAAAATCAGGCCCAGCGAGTGGGCTATGAGCAGGGGCGGATGTGTGAACATGCTGAGAGGTGTGTGAGAAAGAGATGCCAGAGTCGGATGTGTCAAAAAAGAATAGTGTGACAGTTGGCAGCTGGGTTGTCTTGTTCCTGACAACAATAATGGATGTTGTGAAAATGGGGGGGGGGGGGGGGGGGGGGGGAATGAATAGTTTCAGATTTACCACAATTTCAATTTACTGTAGGCCTAATCATCTTACAGAAACGTTGTATGCTGTTTAACAGGTTACATTTAGGCCTACACGGTAGGCAGTGAAGTAGTCTCGCACATCACTGAGGGCAAAAAACACGATTGCCTCGTAAAATCGGCCATTACCTCCCCCTGACAAAGCTTTGTTTGAAACGAAAGAATTCAAAGCGCATATTTTTTTTTTTTACTTTGTAAGTATTATGTGTCACGCTAAATTACTTCCTTTAGAGACCAGATGACAGATGTATTCATTAACAATATGTCGCTGCTCTAGGCTACCTTGTATTGGAATCTCAAGCAACAGGTTTTGCCACTTAGTAGAGACAAGATTTCTAAACACACTTAACCTTCTAGAAGTTAAACAATAGGCTCCTGGAATCTGGAATAGTGAATAATGAAATAGAGGAAACCATATCTGTGGAGTAAACTACGAATGCACCGATCGTTTGACCGAACATTTATAGGCCTATCGGCCAATATTTAGCTTGTTGACTGCCATCGGCAATTAAGATGGCATTCACCGATGGCAACAGAGAGGTGCGCACGTATGTTTGACATGTTTGTATGATTTTATTTGAATGTGTCCTTATCATTCAAACATAAGTTTATTCCTGGAAATTCGAATGTGCCACGTGCTCTTAAAAAGGTCCGCATTCAGCAATCTTCAGATCGACCTGGGAAGCAATGTAGATTTGTGTATATTTATTACATTTAACTTTTTTCCATATTACGAAAGTTAGCCACTGCTATTAACAAACGTATCGCTTCTGTTAAGAAAACCGACAATAGAAATACAATTCGACGTTCGACTTTGGGTAAGTTAAATATCTATTTATCTGTAGCCTTTAGGAAAGGGAATATCGTCGAGCATGTTCATGTTTTTTCTGTTGCTGTTATGTGCTAAACATGCAGATAATTCACAACCATGCGTTTGTGTGCCTAGCTAAAACAGTTGTTAACCTAGTTGCTAGCTGCTAGTTAGCCAACTACGTCGTTAGGTAGCTAGCGCAGTAGCTCCAAGAGGGCGTTCCACGTATACGAGGGCGTTCCCATGTGTCCGTTTTTTGGAAAACGGAGTAGTATAATTCGGCCTTAACTCCACATTTCAGTGCGACAAAGTTTTGGCGCTTTGCACATGCTTTCAGGAACTCATTTCACACGTAGGCCTATATACTGAGAAGCAAATCATGGAATTTTCTTTACAGGACTTTTCAGTATTTGCTATTGGAGTTCCGTGAGAAGAAGCAGGGAATGTTTATAAACTATAAATATTAGTTATTAAACTGTATATTTAGCCTAATTAAAAGGCTTCACCAGTTATCCAGAAATAGTTGCTTCCATGAGGAAGCAAGGGTTAACCCTTGCTTCCTCATGGATATGCCGTCTCCACGGTAACTTCTGATACCAATATAGGCCACCTATAAAAAGTAGAAGAGTGGAAGTTTGGTGCTGAAGAAAAAACTGTGTGTGTGTGCAAGTGTGTTACTAATTAAAGAGTTAGCTCAAGGAGGCGATTGTGTTTGTGTGTGTTGAGCATGAGAGTGTGTCTGGGTATCTGTGTAGGAGGATTACTGGGAAATGTCATACCTGTCTTGTTTCCCAAATAACATTTATCAAATCTCTGGATCACATTTAAAGAGCAGCATAGCCATCTTTTAGTGTAGTTTACGATCTGAAGCCTCCGACAGCCAGACCTTTTAGTAATACCGTTGATATTGAGCTACCGGCTTGTACTTGTGTTCCTCAACTGCACGTCGGGGCTTCAGGGGTGAAAAAATAAATAAATGCCACGACGCAAATGACATAGCGTTTAGCTCCCAACCAGGCGGAAGTCCTTCAGCTGAGTGGCCTGTCCGGGTCGATCGGGGAAGGCTGTGAAGTATACACCACCCCACCAACCAATTGAAAATATATTATTTTTAGAGAAGGAATATTGAAAGAACCACTTGTTAAAACGTGTCCCAGGAGGTGATAACGGTCTTCAGTCAGAGTTTACGATGATGCGTCGTACTTACTTGTGTCATCCGAGGATTACGCAGCATCCAGAGAAAATGGCTGCCGAGCTGTAAAATGACATTGTTGTTTCTTGATGGCTTACATTAGGACTTCAGTTAAACACACCCACGCATGCACGTCGCACATGTACACACACACACACACTATCTTCAACTACATTGCATTGTTTTCATTTGACTTTTTTTTTCTTCAATATTCAGGATTAGTCATTACCAGGCCCAAACGGAATACGCGGGCGCAGAATTCCGACGAAAACTCGTAGATTTTCAAGTAGAACGCGTTGGTCTGAGGCAAAATGTAAATAAACTTTTCAACTCATATTACGTCTCTATTATTAAAACGTTAGCCAAAAATGCTAAGAATTGAAAAGGAAACACTTATCGACCAAAATGACAGCAAGAGACAGGGCCAGGGAGTTTTCAGCCGATCTTTATGAGGATGGATCAATACTTTTTTTGCTAAGTCAAACTGTTGTGGAACTTCTTTGGTCGCTCCGACATAAGAACAGCAAGGCTAGCGGAATTCCGCAGATTTTCAGTCTGAATAACCGCAGAAAATGTGAAAAAGAATCTGCGTATTACGTTTGGGCCTGGTCATTACTCATCTTGCTGAGAGCTGTTTTTAAAGTGAACCAAATACTTTCCCACTTAAGTTGCCCTTTAAGTGGAACGTCACATCAACGTGAGAGGACTCTCAAGTACCTGCGTATTCACGCCTTTATGTGAGCCAGGATTAGTAGGCTACTATAGACTATTACTCATCTGTGTCAGAAATGTTTTATTCGAGTCATCCGGTGGTTTATTTGAACTGGTAGATGGTTCTCTTCAATTGGTTACACCTGTCTGCGAAGTGAAAGTCGCGGAGGCCTTGCCATGGAAACATGAAAGTACAGTAATTACCCAGGGGCTTAGAAAATCAGGCCAGAGTGTTCTTAAATACATGGTTCACTGAAACATGGTGTATAAAATTTGCATGCTGCCCTCAAATCGCTCTTGTAAAATATTGGTTTGAGTGAAAAACACTTCTCTCCAGACCTTCTCTGATTTTCTTAGTCTCTCTGTCTCTCTCTCCCTCTCTACGTCTCTCTCTCTACTTCTCTCTTACTCTCTCTCTCTCTACGTCTCTTCCTCCAGCTCTCCAGTTCTGTCTCTCTCCCCCATCTCTCTTTCATTTTCTTGTTAGCTGGCCAGTCCCTCTTCTCTCATTAGCATGTCCCCCTCTTGACTAGAGGCACCTGTGCTAGCGTCCCTATGGTACCATCACTGCCCCTCTATAAATCAATTTCCATGTTAGAGAGCTGCTGGAGAGATGGGGAGAGAGAGATAGGAGCAGGGTGTTGCTGCAGAGAACCACAGTTTCACTCCACCTGCCCTCAAGGCTAGGCTTGAGCTCGCCCTCTTTCTCTGTCTTTCGCTCCCCATGTCTCCCCCACTGTCTTTTTTTTCTCCCATTCCCTCCCTTTCTACACGTATCTTTCTCCCCCCCTCTTGCACACCTCTCCTACATCGTCTTGTCCTCTGTGTCTCTGCCTTCATCTTCCTCCCTTTCCCCCCAATATTCCCTCTCTTTCTGTACGGAGGACCCAGATGGCTGAGTGGTTAGGGAAACATGCTATTAATCGGAAGGTTGCCGGTTCGATTGCCGGCCATGCCCAATGACGTTGTGTCCTTGGGCAAGGCACTTCACCCTACTTGCCTCGGGGGGGAATGTCCCTGTACTTACTGTAAGTCATTCTGGATAAGAGCGTCTGCTAAATGACTAAATGTAAATGCTCTCTCCTTTCTCCCTCTTCCTTATCCTCCTGTCTCAGCTCAGGGCGTGTTCTCGTTTTCAGTCTGCAGCTGAAAGGAGCGCCGACTGTGTGTGTGTGTGGGTGTGTGTCCTAATCGTGCTCCCTCTAACATCCTAATTACCACCTGTCACTGGGGAGACATGGTCAGCATGCTTTGGAAAGAGCAAACAGGCATATTGGATATTTAAGGGTGTTTCAGGGTGTTAAGGGTGATAAGGACTTGTGTTTTGTCCACTATATTGTATTGCCTAGGGCTCCCTCGAAACCCCTAGCCTATTTAACAGGGCTCCCTTGAAACCCCCAGCCTATTTAACAGCCATTGAGGTAAAGCATTTCTGAAGAGCAGTGGCCTGTTGACTTGGTGAAAAAAATGGGGTAAGTGTTGATATAATAAAGACGCAAATTAAGTCATCACTGTCACAAATAGACACATGCCCTTATCTTTGGCTTGTAATTAGGTTTATCTACATCAATCTCACACAAATGCACGCACACACACACACACACACTCTCACCTGCTAAAACCATGAAGGTGTGGTTACGGCATCAGTGGGAAGCAGGGTAATTGTGGATCACTACATACTGTTTCGTGTGTTCGTTTGAACAATGTCAACACATCCCACTGATGCACTGAGTTTCAGATAGCTTTAGCTGGACAGTGTACTGTAATGAATTAATAACAATTAATAGCAATTGTGTTTTGATTGATTAGATGAAGTCGTGGACGTTTAATGTAATTTAGAGATGGACAATGAATCCACACAGAACAGATAAAGAGAGGATCGTAGCTCTGTCTCTCCCCCTCTCCCTGTCTGATCCATTCTGTCTCTCCCATTCTCTCTGTCTCTCTCTCTCTAACTCTCTCTCCCCCCTGAGCTGTCAGAGAGAATAGAGTCACATCTGCTCTCCTCATCCCTTTCAAGTCAGGGAGACACATTTGGCAAAGCTACCAGCTGCTGGCGAGAATGTGTGTGTGTGTGTAAGGATACCGGTAAGCCAACACCTGTCACCAGGGACATCATTAGAAGTTGCTTGGCAGAGTCAGAGAGCTGGAGAGAGAAGGGGACGGGGGAAGGAGGAAGGAAGGCAGAAGAACTCTCCCGAACGCTGGATCTGATACCTGCTCAGGAGTCGACTTGTTGTGCATATGTGTTTGTCTTCGTCCATGTAGGACCGACACAAGGTGGTTTGACCAGGGCTGTTTCTGCACACTCTCCCTCTCACCCTCAGCGAGAGATGGAGTGCTGGAGGAACATGCTTAACCCTCGTTAAAACTTAATTGCCGGCCTGAGGCATGATTCTCGAGTGGTACGCGCGGAGAAAAAGAAAACTCGAACTAATGAAGGTTGCACACAAACGCAGAAAACCGTTGTCCTGCAGGCCATCGCTTGATAGGTCAGCCAGTGTTGTATCCTGATGCATCATGGGAGGAACCTGCGCTCGCTCACTTCTGCCTCAGTGCCCCCCAGTCTGCTCTGGGTTCACCTCACCCACCCTCCAGCTCCAGATGGAGGAAGAGAGAGAGAGACGTGCAAGTGCGATGAAGTGAGAGAGAGAGGGAGGGAGAGAGAGGGAGAGAGAGAGAGACGTGCAAGAGCGATGAAGGGAGAGAGAGAGGGTAACACCAACAGAAAGACTGCATTTTGCATCTTCATCGTGGCGTTCGGTCTCAGCCTTTGGCAGGTTCCAACGCTCCCATTTCATCCTTCAAATGTGGGCTGAGAATGAGTCTCTGTTCCATCCGCCGAGCAGCCACCATTATTACTTAAGCCCACGCACACAGACAATACAAGGGCCATAAATAAGTTGTGCCTGTCTTCTCAAGAGAACAGCAGGGAGAGAGGGTGAGAGAGGATGAAAGAAAGAGGAGGTGGGGGTTTGGGTCATAGACAGAGAGAAACAGAGAGAAAAAAAAGGAAGATGGAAAGAGGGAGAGTGTGTGGTGGAGAGAGAGAGAGGACAGAGAGAGAGAAAGAAGGGGGGATTTGTGCAGACTGCTGGCAAGGATTCAGAAACATAGCTCCACATTAAAGGCCAAGGCCCCCGACTACTCTTCCTTGCTAATGAGATTCTCTCCCTGGCTCTCGCTCTCTCTCTCTTCCTGGCTCCACTCGTTCTTCACTCGCTCGCCCCGTCTTCCCCTCTTCCTTTGTCTCGTGCCCTCTCCTCCGGCTCAGGCTCCACACCGGGCTGCTCATCCACACAGGTGGAGTGTGTGTGTCTGTGTGTGTGTCTCTGCAGCTGCCAGATCTCACGTCTCGACATCAGGCTCTGCGTGCAGCTCAGCTGCGCCATTTGGGATGCAGAACCCTCGCTCTGCAAGGCTCTCCTTCGACTTCCCCAAGAGGATCACAACAGATCAAAGGAGTTCCTCATAAAAAACAGTGATTGGCTTAGCCTTAGATCCTTGTGCATAGATGATATTGAGTCCAGTGGATTGCTCGTGCCTGGTTTATGTGTGGCTGATAAATCTCGCTTTTAAAAATAGGAGGCTGTTGCGTTTTGTCAGGGCGCTGACTTGACGACCCCAAAATACCCAAGAGGATTCACATGATCAATATTTGTCTCGTATGTTGCCTATTTCTTTCCTCCTGGGGAGACAGAAACAGGAGATCTCGTTGATTTGGTTTAGACGTGAGCCCACATGGCAGTCAACTCCCATGAACACACCTTTGACCTTCCCCGGTGACTGTCCGAAGCGATGAGTTTTACTATCCAGATGACAATGAAGACATCAACAGCGACGAGGAAATTCTTAACTTTCTAAAAGAGCAGAAAAGTGTGAACACAGAGAGATAAACGACAAGCGCTAGGCAGATTGCTAGGTTTGGTTGCTCAGATTTCAGATTGGTTGCTACAGTAGGTGCTAACACCTGAAACACACCGTGAGAAGACTTGAGTAGAGCTGAACAAAACGACATGTTTTAAATGAAAAGAGTTAAAAATGCATATATTAAACAACTTACTAACCTCGACCGTTCGGTCATGCCGGGAAATATCAAACTGAGGTTTTAACGTATCGACCGCTGTCACTCTCGGTTAGTAGAGCTAATTAGTTAGTAAGACACATGCCTGTCATTACTTCAATAAAATAGTAATCTTGTGTATCACATTGTGTTGTGTCTGTTTCCTTTTGAGAAACGTATGTTCAGCCTTGTGAATGTGAGGTTCGAGAATGGACAAGAATACCTTAATAAATAACTTATAAATGTTTAATAAGGCATAGATAGTTCACACTTTAGATTAGGTCACGCAAAAGCCTTAACTAACAGTTAGTAAATGCTTTATAACTTGCATTACTAATCAGAAGTTGCATCATTAGTAAGTCTTTATAAAATAGTTGTCAAGATATCTGCTAAGTATTAGTGTACATATGTATTCGACTTGGCGTACATTAATTAAAGACATAAGTAAATATGTTGTTAGTTATTTACTCATGCTTTGTAAAGGTAATGTAAATGGTTTGTTCACCATTTGCTAATGCTTTCTATAGCAGCTCATGTACCACTAACACCTTTTAAACTACTGGTTTGCAACTATATTAACAAGCTGTCTATAAAGTATGATAATGCAGTTATCAAACACCTTATGAATTGTATTATGAATAAAATCCATAATATTTAACAGTGTTTATTAATGATCAACATAGTGTTTAATAATAAGATTATTAACTATTTAATAATGTATTGTTAATGTTTCAAAATGTTTTAGAAAGAATTAACTAACTATTAGTTAATACTTTGTAAATGCCAAAAAGCGTTGACTTATTATAAAGTGTTACCGAATATTGTGTTCAGCCAGCAACCGTATCCTGATATTCTAGTTTGGTGACATAGCAAGGTTAGTCAGTGGAATTTCATTTTGGTTCAAAAGTTCAAATGCTAGGAACCACCGTCTTGTTCTCCCTCTCGTGAAACGGGGAGGTTGGCACGCAGAGAGGGTGGGAGAGCTACAACAGCAGAGAGAGATTCAGCTGCAGAGGAGACAGAGAGGGAGAGATGCAGTAGAGGGAGAGGGTGATGGTGGGGAGGTTGGAGTGTGTGTTTTAGTTCTGAATCGCTATCAGTACAAAAGCTTTCAGCGCCATTACACACGCTAATGGAAGTGCTTGAGGTGCGGTCATTCTCTCTCTCTCTCTCTCTCTCTCTCTCTCTCTCTCTCTCTCTCTCTCTCTCTCTCTCCCACTCGATCCCCATCACAGGAGAAACATGCCCACTCTTCAAGTGCAGCTTGTTTGGAATGCGACGATTGAAATACTGGAGTGGGAGATGAGTGACGAGAAGGAATCCTAACTGTCTTGAGTCCCAAGATTTACAGCATTATGAGAGATTTTATGAGAGATTTGGGTGTTTGTCATCGTATGCCTGTAGGGCTGTACTTGCATACTGTGGTGCAACCTCAGTCATTAACCTGCTGAAGGAACACCAGGATCCAGGGAAACGTGAGGCCAAGTGATCTTGTTACCTTCTGCTCTTGGCTGAGTAAGAACAGGTTATTTCTGAATGCCTCCTAACTTCATGCTGTTTGACTCCTCGGTTTATGTGTGTGTGCGCACATTTATGTCCCGTGTGTGTGTGTATATGTCTTTGTGTGTGTGTGTGTGTGTGTGTGTGTGTGCATGCATTCATGTGTGTATGTATGGCTGTGTGTGTGTACATTTGTGTGTGTGTGTGTACATTTGTGTGTGTGTGTACGTCTATATTTGTACGTTTATATTTGTGTATACCTGTGTTTGTGTATGTCTAGGTGTGTGTTTGATTGTGTGTGTCTGATTGTGTATGTATGTCTAGGTGTGTGTGTGTGTGTAGTTTGCGTGCGGGGGCCCATTCCGGGTCCCAGCAGACGGCCCTCAGTAATGGAGTATTGATGTTACAGCTGAGACTAAGAGGAGGGTGATAATTAGCTTCTCTGCTCCCTGCCTCTGCACTGTTCCGACTCGTGTTGCTGATAAGGGCCGTGTTCTCTACAATCACCTGTGAAGCCTTTCCTCTGCCCTCTCTCCGGTAGAAAAGAACACAAAACCCCCTTTCTATTCCTTTCAGACACGATTCGGTTATGGCTGAATAGCTGCCGTTGTTCACCATGAGCCTTGAGAACTGGACAGAGATTAGATTCACTGTATGAGCTGTGATGGCTGACCAAAGAGAGGTGGACTTCCTGTCTCTTCTCTTGATCCACTGTCGGTTACAGGTTAGACCCAGCTGCTAATAATAAGCGTTGGTTTAAAGGTAAAAAAAGCCTTCGTAAGTTAGTAAGGCCTGTTAACGTTCATTAATCTTAATAAACGTCTTACAAGGGCCTTATTGCTTATTATTATTAGGGAGTCAGGTGGCTGAGCGGTGAGGGAGTCGGGCTAGTAATCTGAAGGTCGCCAGTTCGATTCCCGGCTGTGCCAAATGACGTTGTGTCCTTCGGCAACTTCACCCTACTTGCTTCGGGGGAATGTCCCTGTACTTACTGTAAGTCACTCTGGATAAGAGCGTCTTACAGTAAGGGGGCTCAGTTTGGGGCTCAGTTTGGAATGAATGGGGGAATGTTTTCCAGGAGAACGTTTCTGCGTTTGACACCGGCGCCACGAAATGCCAAAGCCAATCTGCCCACACAGCATGTAAAGACGTCAACGATTCGGCGGTCTCTATTCCCCCCCCCCCCCCCCCCCCCCCCGTTCTCCCGTTCTCTGTCGTTATAAAGCGCACAAAAAGCAAATACGATTTGAAAATGTCAGTTGGCATTTTCCCCCTCCACGGACAGACGTCTAATAAACTACCTTTACACTTCATTGGCTCATAAATCCTAATACGTTTCACAAATGAACTGGCTGTGCGGTAGCTCTCTTACTTACCGTGTTCATTTGACTGTGCGAGTGAGGACCGAGTCATTTACTCAGACCCTGGGGGCCCTGGAGAACCAACCACGGGGGCCCGTTTACGGAAAGCCCAGCAACAGAATTACGAGCTTTGTGTTGCAGTATCAAACACAGCGGGGCCGGGACTCAGGGACAGGAGGAGGAGGAGGAGAGAGGAGGAGGAGGAAGAGGAGGAGCAGCAGAAATAGGACAGGCTGATATTGGGCAGGGTCTATGGGAACATACACCTCTCTCGTTCCTTCCTAGGGGCCGTGGTAATGGATAGGTGACTCGAGGCTTTCGGAAGGCTGTATTCAGCTTTTCACCGGCGGCACTTCCCCATTCCACTGGAGAGTGTGGAAATGCCACCGAGAGAAAGCAAGAGCAGAGTGAATCTCACAGACACATGATCTTCTAATGGAAGTCAGATGGCTGAGCGGTGAGGGAATCGGGTTAGTAATCCGAAGGTTGCCAGTTCGATTCCCGGTCATGCCAACTGACGTTGTGTCCTTGGGCAAGGCACTTCACCCTACTTGCCTCGGGGGGGAATGTCCCTGTACTTACTGTAAGTCGCTCTGGATAAGAGCGTCGGCTAAATGTAAATCTTCTGCGTGAAAGTCAGCCTCAGGAGGTGTCGCATATTTCCGCTGGGAACCGAAGCTGAAGATAGGGCATCCTGTTTTCCTTCTCTCTCCAAGATAAACAGAGACAGCAGGTGCTTCGTGGCAGGGGCTGTGTCCTGGCCTTGTTTGTGGACACCCAGGATGAATGATGAGGACTTTGGCACGGGGAATGACACGGTCGATTTGGAAATGGAAATGTGACGTGGCACAACCTCAAAGAGAACGTCAGGGTTTCTAAGAAAGACAGAGTGTGTTGTGCGCACACGCTTCTACATGTGATATGAAAAGTGCAGCAAATAGAGTGGGGGAAAGTTGTGTGTGTGTGTGAGAATAAAAGTGAAATAAGTTACACAGAGAGAGGGAAAGAGAGACCTTCTCCCCAGATCAAACAGGAAACAGTGTGTCTGGTGCTGCTGGTGTCTGGAGAGAGTCACAGTCTCTGTGGGGGCTACCTCAGATCCTGCATGTCAGACTGCTGATTTGACTCAAGATGGGTTCAGACGGGGCGGGGGGGTGCAGCTTGGTAGTCACAAAGGAATATTTATACAGTATGTGTCGGAGTGTGATGGAGGAGTGAGGGCGTTGGAAGGTGGGGGTGGTTGAGGATATCAAAGTGATGTGTCAGAGTAGACAAAACACACTCTTTTCCCCTTATATAACAACTCTTATATCTGCCGACATACTGTCATATTTTTAAGCTCTTGCGGTGAACATGTACCACCTACGTAATGTACTTTTATTACTTCTGTGTATTACGTCTGGGTACTACAATGTTCCGAGACCCATCTCGACTTCCCTTATCCAACAAACATTCCAAATGTAAACTTGAAACTTGAAAACTCGTCCGCGACCGTCATGTTAAACGCTTCAGTTATGGAGAGATTTTACGGAAGTGTAGATCGAACTGTCCAGACGTTACATCGTGATGTGTATCGCAGTCGTGTTGCCTTTTCAGGCAGGCTCCTTCATTGTCTGTTTTTAAATCCAAACTTAAAACGCACTTATATGCACTAACGTTTCCCAATACCTCTTGAGTTGTATTGTTACTTATTGTAATGTTATTGACTGTTTGTATTTTGGTTTTATATGTATTTCAAGGTTTTGTTGTGCTTTTGTTTGGCACCTCGGTCAACCTTGCTGTGTTAGTGTGCTTTATAAATAACATTCACTTACTTACCTACTTCAGTACGCTGCCTAGATGACTCATATATCTACAGGCTTTCATCTGACAATTGTAGTTTGTGTGTGTGTGTGTGTGTGCCGCAATATCTGCAGGACTGAAGCGAGATCAGGCAGAAATCCGAGCCCGAGGCGTCTAGCTTCTGTGGATTGAAGTGAGACCTGTTCCAGCTCTCTTATTCCTCACACAGCGACACAGGCCCTCACACAGCGACACAGGGCCTCACACAGTGACACAGGGCCTCACACAGTGACACAGGGCCTCACACAGTGACACAGGCCCTCACACAGCGACACAGGCCCTCACACAGCGACACAGGCCCTCACACAGCGACACAGGGCCTCACACAGCGACACAGGGCCTCACACAGCGACACAGGCCCTCACACAGCGACACAGGCCCTCACACAGCGACACAGGGCCTCACACAGCGACACAGGGCCTCACACAGCGACACAGGCCCTCACACAGCGACACAGGCCCTCACACAGCGACACAGGGCCTCACACAGCGACACAGGGCCTCACACAGCGACACAGGGCCTCACACAGCGACACAGGGCCTCACACAGCGACACAGGCCCTCACACAGCGACACAGGGCCTCACACAGGGACACAGGGCCTCACACAGCGACACAGGGCCTCACACAGCGACACAGGGCCTCACACAGCGACACAGGGCCTCACACAGCGACACAGGCCCTCACACAGCGACACAGGGCCTCACACAGCGACACAGGCCCTCACACAGCGACACAGGGCCTCACACAGCGACACAGGGCCTCACACAGCGACACAGGCCCTCACACAGCGACACAGGCCCTCACACAGCGACATAGGGCCTCACACAGCGACACAGGGCTTCACACAGCGACACAGGCCCTCACACAGCGACACAGGCCCTCACACAGCGACACAGGGCCTCACACAGCGACACAGGCCCTCACACAGCGACACAGGCCCTCACACAGCGACACAGGGCCTCACACAGCGACATAGGGCCTCACACAGCGACACAGGGCCTCACACAGCGACATAGGCCCTCACACAGCGACACAGGCCCTCACACAGCGACACAGGCCCTCACACAGCGACACAGGCCCTCACACAGCGACACAGGCCCTCACACAGCGACATAGGGCCTCACACAGCGACACAGGCCCTCACACAGCGACACAGGGCCTCACACAGCGACATAGGGCCTCACACAGCGACACAGGGCCTCACACAGCGACATAGGGCCTCACACAGCGACATAGGCCCTCACACAGCGACACAGGCCCTCACACAGCGACACAGGCCCTCACACAGCGACATAGGGCCTCACACAGCGACACACACAGCGACACAGGTCCTCACACAGCGACACTGGCCCACACAGCAAACACAGTTCATGACATTAGCCTGGCCTCGCACTGAAACAAGAAGTTTATTTGACTTTAATTCAGATGTGGCGTGTGGGGGGGTGGGGTGGGTAGGGGCTTCTGTGTGTGTGTGTGGGGGGGGGCTTCTGTGTGTAAGTGTGACTCTTTTGGGACTGTGGTGTTATGTAGGTCACAAACAAAATATTTGTAGCACAGTCCATGACTCAAGACCTTCAGGGTGGACATCCACCCAGTGGGAGCGAATGGATTGTTATCTGTTTGTGTGTGTGTGTGGTGTGTGTGTGTGTGCGTGCGTCATTTCGCATCTTGTGAATGGAAGAAACAACCATAGTTAATTAATAAATCAAATAGCCATGATGGCATACAGAGAGCCGGGTGTGTCATTATTCCATGTCTTTGCTCCCTTCTAGAATCTCCCATCTGAAAACGTCCCCCATCACACCCGTAATTAAATTGTACCGTCTGACAACCGCTCTCATTACTCACACCCGGCCAATCAAAGCTGTGTCAGGCTGCCGTTGATGGAGATGAATACAGGTGGAATAGATGTGGTCTCATGAACGTCTACAGAACGGATACTGGCTAGCCTGGAGCTCAGACTGGTGATTAGGACTGCTCCCCTTCTCCTCTGGATCCTCCTTCTGAAACCTTGTTGGATTCCGTGTTGGTGATTGAGTTTGTGGACGTTGAATGATTGCAGTCATAACAACTAAGAGCTACGGCAGGTAAAAACAGAGCTACTTGGGTTGTTTAATAACAGTCTGAGGCACCTGATAGAACACAGTGTCAATGTGAGCGATGTGTTAAACATCAACACGGTCTGGATCTGACCTCTGCTTTACTGGTGTGTGCTGCTGTTGCTTTGAGTTGTCTCTGCCGGAGAACTCCTCCCTCTCTCCTCTTCTCCTCCCTCTCTCTTTCCTCTCCCTCTCTCATCTCCCTTTCTTTCTCACCTCCCTCTATCCATCCGTCCCTCCCTCCCCCCTCTTCAATGGCAGCAGCTCCGCACAACAGACCTCAACTGTTTATCCTCACCCACCTCAAAGCATACACTTTAAAGCATCGTGTGTGTGCATCTGCATTTATGTGCAAGTGCATTTGTGTGGGTGGATGGTATACTTCCACCTGAATGAATCAGCATGGGCCACTCCATCTCAAAGTGTGTATGTGTGTGTGTGTGGGAGTGCAACGCTTCTGCATCTCTAAAGAAAGGCCTTTAAAAGAGGTCTTAAAAGTGGCCCTCCCCCGCGCCTGGAGCCTGAGCAGAGAGAGGTCTCTACAAGGCTGATGGGGTCTTTCAACATGCTCCGTCTGACCAGCCAGCTACACCACTTAGACACACACAGTCTCTCTGCTGGAACATCCGCCCTACTCCCCTCCCCCCCACACAAACAAAGACACACACACACACTCTTTTTGTCACACTCACAAACACACACTCTGGCTCTCTCTCTCACACACCACAAGAGAATATCTGCCAGAAGAGATTTTGGTGTATTCCAATAGGGAACAATTTTCCCACTGAAGGAAAGTTTGGTTGTAACTTGAAGGGGAATCATGGGTCAAGGTTCTTTGGAGGCACATAGTTTCTGCTCGATGCATTTTTAAAGCCGCACGTCAAATCAGACTTCCCTCTTGCATAAAGAATCTGCAAATAATCTGAGCCATGCACATCTTCTTTGTTTTTACAGGGGGATTTCTGAAACTCTAACCACCCCCATAGCACAGCACCCCCCCCAGACCACAGCACCCCCCTCAGAGCACAGCACCCCCCCTCAGAGCACAGCACCCCCCTCAGAGCACAGCACCCCCCTCAGAGCACAGCACCACACTCAGAGCACAGCACCACACTCAGAGCACAGCAACCCCTCAGAGCACAGCACCCCCCTCTGAGCACAGCACCCCCCTCAGAGCGCAGCACCCCCTCAGAGCACAGCACCCCCCTCAGAGCACAGCACCCCCCTCAGAGCACAGCACCACACTCAGAGCACAGCACCCCCCTCAGAGCACAGCACCCCCCTCAGAGCACAGCACCCCCCTCAGAGCACAGCACCACACTCAGAGCACAGCACCCCCTCAGAGCACAGCACCCCCCTCTGAGCACAGCACCCCCCTCTGAGCACAGAACCCCCCTCAGAGCACAGCACCCCCCTCAGAGCACAGCACCCCCTCAGAGCACAGCACACCCCCTCAGAGCACAGTACCCTCTCAGAGCACAGCACCCCCCTCAGAGCACAGTACCCCCTCAGAGCACAGCACCCCCCTCAGAGCACAGCACCCCCTCAGAGCACAGCACCCCCTCAGAGCACAGCACCCCCCTCAGAGCACAGCACCCCCCTCAGAGCACAGCACCCCCCTCAGAGTGAGCTGCAGAGAGTGACTGCAGATGTCTTCTCAGAGAAACAGGCGGGAAAGAGAGACAAAGGCAGAGAGAAGAGAGAAGGGCAAAGGAATGAGAGAGAATGTTAGAGAGAGGGATAGAGAAAGATAGAGAGGGATAGAGAAAGATGGAGAGAGAGAGAGAGAGGTAGGGGAGAGGGCTAGTGACAAGGGGAGATGGAAGAAGAGAGATAAATAGACAGTGTGAGAAGCGATAATGGACTTTCCTTGTCTGCACGATGTCTCTGTCTTCAGGCTGCAGGGGCAGAGTGATGACAGACACAATGGTATATTTAACTCCTCTCAGTCAGGGAGAGAGAGGGCGACAGAGAGAGAGAGAGCATCAGAGATACAGAAAGAGAGAGAGAAAGATCCATAGAGAGAGAAAGAGTGCAAAACAGAGCATGAAAGAGGAGAAAGAGCAAGAGATAAAGAGAGAGGGAGCCAAAAGAGAAAGCAAGAGGGATTGAGAGAGAATATGTGAAGGCAAGATGCTGATCTATTCAACTGCTTGCCACATCGCCATTGGCAACTGAACCTCCATCGGCACCAGTGACAGATGCACAGTAACGAAGCCTGCTGTAGGTGAGAACCCTCACCACCCCTCCACCTCCTCCATCTCTCTCCCCCCCACCACCTTCTCCATCTCCTCTCCCCCCCACCACCTCCTCCATCTCTCCCCCCCACCACCTTCTCCATCTCTCTCCCCCCCCTCCACCTCCTCCATCTCTCTCCCCCCCCACCACCTCCTCCATCTCTCCCCCCCACCACCTCCTCCATCTCTCTCCCCCCCTCCTCCATCTCTCTCCCCCCCTCCACCTCCTCCATCTCTCTCCCCCCCCACCACCTTCTCCATCTCTCTCCCCCCCTCCACCTCCTCCATATCTCTCCCCCCCACCACCTCCACCTCCTCCATCTCTCCCCCCCACCACCTCCTCCATCTCTCTCCCCCCCTCCTCCATCTCTCTCCCCCCCTCCACCTCCTCCATCTCTCTCCCCCCCCTCCACCTCCATCTCCAGGAGAGAGAAAGAGGAGAGGGGAGGGAAGGATGGATATCCATGTTGGAAGTGATTATCAGTGTGACTCCAGGAATTAAACATTAATTTGGTTCCTACAGCAGCCGGAGATCAGGAGATCGGTCGAGGGAGGGAGGGAGGGGAGGGAGGGAGGGAGGGAGGGAGGGAGGGAGGGAGGGAGGGAGGGAGGGAGGGAGGAGGGAGGGAGGGGAGGGAGGGAGGGAGGGAGGGAGGGAGGGAGGGAGGGAGGGGAGGGGAGAAAAGCTTGGTCTTGTGATCCATCAGGCACTCCATCTTGTTGGCCTTCTCTCTGGCACTGTAGGGTTCGTTTATCAACGCCACTTCAGCCTCGCCTCTCACTTTGTGGACAATGTGTGTGTGTGTGAGAGAGGACAGAGAGAGAAAGTGAGGGAGGGAGTGTGTGTTTGTGTGAACTGTAAGTCTGTATGCCTGCAAAGTTCGTGAGTGTGTATGTGTGTCTGGATGTGCGCTTGTGTGTAAAAGTGTGTGTGTGTGATTCTGTCCCCCACCTACACAGACAGAGACAGATGGTCAAACTCCCATCGGCTACATGTGTTTCCTGCATGTAAGAGTGCATCACGCCACCTGATCCTGGAGGTCTAGACCAGGGTGCCATGGAGGGTGAGGCCCCCTCCCAGGCACCCCGGGTCTACTGCCCCAGCACCCCGCCCAGCTGTCGCACCCCAACTCAACGCCAAGCACACGCCAAGCATACGCCAAACAGCCTCCCTCCCAGTGGCCAAAACAGGAAATAGGGAGTTGGTATTTCAACAAGGTTTACCTACCTGTCCATCATTCACTAATCCTAGCCCTGAATTTACCCATCTTCCCCAGCACCTGTCCGTCAGCGTGACAGCTGGCCTCCTTCGTGACAGGCGGTGGCGTCAACGTCAACTGAACGGCGTTCGGGGGGAATGGCGGATCTCTGTCTCTCTGTCTCGCCCCCCCCCCCCCCAAAGTAAACTCCGGCGTGAACTTCTGTCCTAGTTTTCTTTTATCGCCGCGCGATGCGGCGGACCTCAGGATTGTGATGAACAACGCATGAAGAGGCCTCATTGGTCTGTGCCGTTTCCGCCTCCACAGGCGGCTCCCCGCGTGGAAGGGGGGTGCATTTGTGTTCGTCGGAGGGCTGATAGCCCAGGGCGCTCTCTTGGTTTAACATCTGGTACAGTCTCTCACAGTCTCTGCGCTTGGCGGCTCGGCGCCGACGCCACACGTCACACGACAGCTCGGCGCGCACGGCGCGCGCAGAGACCTCGTTCGCAGACGCAGAACCAGACGGGCGCACTCGGAACACGCACAGTGGCGCGCGCACGCAGACCGACACGGAGCAGAACAGAAGCAGGCACAGATGGAATCCGTCGATCTGCCTTTGAACCAAGGATGCGACAAGTACCGTTCAAGGCCCTGAACAGCAGCTAAACAATGAAGCTTGGATCTCTGAGCGTGGAGCGGTGAGCCACCTCTGAAATCCTCCACAGTATGAATGTACACAACCGCAGTACTTCCCTCGATAGACTTTCCTCTCGGCCCTCACTGAAACAGTGAGCTGAGCTAACCAGCTTTTGTATTCAACCTTCTGAACCTTCCGTGTTCTCCTAGATACAGGGGAGTAGGAAGGTAGAGAGGTAGTTTGGGGTGGGGGTTGAGAAAGGGTTGGGTGGGGTGAGGTGAGGTGAAGAGAGGCAGGGAGGGCCAAGGCCTTCGAGTTCAGTATCAAGCCGCTCATTCTCTTTAATCTCTGAGACTGTGGGGAACACAGCTTACTCACACACCTGGTATTTGTCGAGACCCCAAACCTCTTCCTCCTCCTCTCCCTCTTCCTCCTCCTCTCCCTTCCTCCTCCCCCTTTCTCCTCCCTGCAGCAGCTAGGTGCAAAACATGTGTGAGCCAATAAGCAAAACAAAGAGAGGTTTTAGCTAATGCCGCTGTGTTTACATGCCTTTTGTCTTTACTGCATGGCACAACAGGGAGGTGTGAACCAAGCCAGGAAAAGGTGTGTCTGTCCGTGTGTGCACGTGCGTGTGTGTGTGTGTGCGTGTGCGTGTGTGCACGTGCGTGCGTGCGTGCGTGTGTGTGTGTGTGTGTGTTGGAAGGGGGGGGTTACTGTAAGCTGTAGATACAGAGGAGGGGAGGAGAGGAGGGAGGGAGGAGAGGCTGCTGTATAGGTAGGTGGGTTAGGATCCTAGGGGGTGAGGGTGAGGAGGATTCTGGGCAGAAGCGGTTCCCATGGCAACAAAGCACTCCCGTAACCATGCTGAAGAAAGAAGACTCTTCCACAACTCTTTTTTTGTGTTTTCGTTTCGTCTCCAGGAGGCACTCCCTATTCTGGGGGTCGTAAAGGGTCACATGTCCAGAAGTAAAGATATCGGGGGTGAAAGAATGCAGAGATGACCGAGCCAGCTAACAGCGGGCCCATGAAAGGGTTAACGACTTGAGGAAATGATGACCTGGGGAGGAGAGGGCTATATCAACCGGTAGGTAAAAGGTGCATGAGCCTCTGTCTGTGTGTGTGTGTGTGTGTGGTTTATGTGATGTGACCAGACGGCTTTTCAGCCAATTAGAGCCGCGAAAAGGAGAGGGAGACATTAGAGCGCAATTAGCTGTGATTGCCTCCACGTTGTTTTGGTGAGAGGCAGGGCGGTGTGAAATGACCAACTGCTTCCTGCCTGCGCCTCGTCTGCGGCCCTGCATGGCTAGAGGCTGGAATAACTTACAACAGGGAAGCACGAAACAGCCGGAAAACACATTCACCAACTCAGACTCTCCCCCCTCAGCCCTGCCTCCTCTCGCTCGCTCTCTCGCTCGCCCTCTCGCTCGCTCTGTGTGTCCTCTCTCTCTGTTCTCTTCCGTCTCAATTCTTTTTTCTTCCCGCTCAACGTTTACCCTCGATCCACCCTCCTCCCCTCTGTCCATGTTTGCGTTTCCTGTTTAGTTCTGTTCTCTGAAAGGGCCCATAACTCTTTCAGAACTCTGGATCTCTGCCTCTCTGCTCTCATCGTCCTCCCCGACTCCCCTCCTCTTTAGCTTTGACGTGTTCACTCCACTTCTCCATTTTTCAGAGCACATTCCGGGAGCCCGTACGTGTACCCACCTTGTCCCGAGGTAACAGCACATCACGCTCTCTCTTCCGTTCAGACTTTGAACACAGATCTAACGAAGGACTCTCTCTCTTTTTCTCTCTCTCTCTGTCTCTCTCTGTCTCTCTCTGTCTCCGTCTCTGTCTCTCTCTCTCATTCATCAATGATATAGTCTGGCGGAAATCAATAGAATGACTTGCTATTTAGTGACATAAGCAACCCATTGCAGCTGGGACCAAAGGAGAAAATAAAGAAGAACAGTTTTTCCAAAAAGGCAGGATAGAGTCTTAAATCCACGGCAGTCTTAATTCACATCATCATAGCAAACTTTAAGTTACAGTTCCTTGAGGATCTCCAAACAAACCCAGGTTACCTTTCACTGGTGTCGGACAGTCCTCACTGTGGCCTGTGTGTCCAGCCTGACAGAGAGATGGGGTGGTTAGCCTGGGTACAGACGTTTGCAGAATCAGCCTCATGTCCTCTGAAAAGGCATGGGGAGGGAGGGTTTCAACTGAACCTGAGTGCTAAACTAAGCATTAGATACACCCTGTGCTGATTTGTGTGTTCGAGTATGTATGTGTGTGAGTATGTGTGTGCGTGTGTGTGTGTGTGTGCTCTATGACTGGGTGGTTCAGCTCAGCTGGGGTGAGGCTCTACTGACAGGGTGAGAGTCTAACACCACAGGCAGCTTCAACAGCAGTAGGAGCTGGAGTATATTTAGCAGCTTTTTCCCATTTTGTCTCTCCCTCTCTCTCTCTCCCCTCTCTCTCTTCTCTCTCTCGTTCTCTCTCTCCCCTCTCTCGCTCTCTCTCTCCTTTCTCCCCCTCTCTCTCGCTCTCTCCTCTCTCCCACTCTCTCTCCTTTCTCCATCTCTCCCCCTCTCTCTCTCTCTCCCTTGCACGATCTCTTGCATGCTCTCCACCCTGCTCTCCACCCTGCCCTCCCCTCCTCGTCTCTATCTCCTCTCCTCTCTCTTTTCTTGTCTTTTTCTTTTCCCATCTCCATCCTTTCATTCAGAGTCCGTTGCTTCTCTGCGGGGAGGGAGTGGGGCGTTGATTGGCGCCGTGCAGGGTGAATGGCAGGGGAGGGATGAGGGGAGGGGAGGGGAGGAGAGAGGAGGGGAGAGGAGGAAGGAGGAGAGGGGAGAGGAGGGGAGGGGAGGAGAGAGGAGGGAGGATTGGGAGGGAGAGAGGAGGGGAGGAGGAGAGAGGAGGGAAGGAGAGAGGAGGAGGGGAGGAGGAGGAGAGAGGAGGGGAGGAGAGAGGAGGAGAGGGGAGGAGGAGGAGGAGGAGGAAGAGAGCGGCTGGTGGCCATGTTGAATCCACAGCTTTTGCCTCGGCACCTGACGGAGGGGAGAGAGCACAGAACCACGGGGAAGAAAACAGCAGGGGTTGCTACAGCAACACAAAAACAACAACAACAATGTGTGATGATAATAACCACTAATACCATGAATAACCCCTCTTGATCTTGACCTTTGAGTGGCGCTGCTTAACCTCTCACAGTGTGGATGGATGGAAGCAGATCATCTGGGTGGTCTGGACGCTCCAGGAATGGCAGCGCATCAGATTAGCCCTGTAAGACCCGTGGTTGTAAAATGACAAGGTAACTTTTAGCTCTCTTATTGCTCTTTCCAAAAAATATATATTTGCAAATGTGTTTTTTGGAGAGCTAAAAGTGACATCGTAATTTCACAACCGGATCTTACAGGTATTGGGGGCGTTGGGTTTGAGTGAAGGTGCAACTGTATATCTGTATGAGTAATGATACTCTAAGAAGTCTTCACCTCGGTGTCTGAGAGTGTGTAAGTGTGTGTCTTTGTCATTTGTGAGTGGACTGGATTGTTGTGTGAGTGTTTGTGTGTGTGCACTTATGAAGTTCCTTGGCAGCAAATTGGCAAAAGCCGATTTATGTTCCCGAGACAAACACACACACACACAGCATCACTCTACCCTCAGGGAGGCAAGCACACAGCTACTCATCTCATTTACACACACAGTGGCTAATCTCTGACATGCACCTCCTAATCTCTGACATACACAGCCTCACTCATAACCTCCAAGCATGGAGATGCATCTTGGGAGTGCATCTCCATGCACCTTGGAACTAGAGAGGCTAGTACAGGACTAGAGAGGCTAGGACAGGACTAGAGAGGCTAGGACAGGACTAGAGAGGCTAGGACAGGACTAGAGAGGCTATGACAGGACTAGAAAGGCTAGGACAGGACTAGAGAGGCTAGGACAGGACTAGAGAGGCTAGGACATGACTAGAGAGGCTAGGATAGGACTAGAGAGGCTAGGATAGGACTAGAGAGGCTAGGACAGGACTAGAGAGGCTAGGACAGGACTAGAGAGGCTAGGACAGGACTACAGAGGCTAGGACAGGACTAGAGAGGCTAGGACAGAGAAGAGGCCAGGACAGGACTAGAGAGGCTAGGACAGGACTAGAGAGGCTAGGACAGAGAAGAGGCCAGGATAGAGAGCACAGCCAGGCAGGAGGCTGGCAGCTCTCCATCCTGCTTGTTCATTTCCCTTCTCGTTGACCCCAGGACAGACGTAGTATCTTTGGAAAATGAGCACATCTATTACATCTTAGATAATCGAACCTCCCAGTGGTTCTGTGATGAGAAAGATAATGAGGAAGGATATTATAAAAGTAATATAGAACGACATTGAGAATATGAGAGTGATTTCCTTCCTGGGAAGAGAGAAAGAGTGAGAGTGAGAAAGATGTAAGTTAGAGAGAGAGGGGGAGAGAGAAAGAGTGAGAGTGAGAAAGATGTAAGTTAGAGAGAGAGGGAGAGAGAAAATGAGTGGGAGACGGCAAAAAAAACTAGCCTTGGGGAAAATATTCACTATCCCTGGCTAATTGTTGAGTCTTATTTCATTAAGTGCATGTGTTTGGCCGTGGCTCTCGCTGCCGCCGGGCGCCGCGCTCACACGCGAGCGTCCGTAGTTCAGCGTCCGGTCAGCGCACCCCTCTTCTTCTACTCCCTCGCGGCGCTCCGAGATCGTCTGCTCAGCGACACGCTTCAGTGACCCTCCGTCCTCTCTCTGTCCTGTCGGCCCGATGACAGACTTCACTCACTCCTCAACCTGTCACCCTCAGAGTCATCCCAAAATAGACCATTTTTGCTTTGTCCTGTAATGCCTTGTGTTGTTAGTTCCCTAGTTATTCGGTCACACAGTTTGAAAAAGGCCGTCTGTCTCTCCAGCTGTACGCTCAAATAAACAAACAAGCAATTGTTTCCCGGTCCAGTCAACCCATCCTCACAGCTGCAACTAAAACAGGTCCAAATGACTATTGTTTTTCTTTCTGTGTCACATTTGGTTTTCCTGGGAGCTATCCTAAAGATGACAGGGTCCCAGGATGCAGGTGAGACTGGTGTCACTAGAGCATGTTCTTTCTGGACAGGCAGGAGACTGGCCACCTTAGCGGGGGCCAGGGGTCCTTGTCTCAGGCTGTTGGTGTCTCAAGAGAGTGACTCAGCGAGGAGGAGATGTGGAGATAAGGAGGAATGATGAGTCACTTTCTACTTTCAGAATGAGGTCTTTCCCTTCCCTTGTTCCTCGAGGCAAAGAGTCACCCAGACAGCCGGCGCACACACACACACAGTGCCCATCCATCCACACACCCACACACTCACACAGACACACACACACATACACACACACACACACACACCCTTCTCAGCGTCCACCTGACTCATGCAGTCAGAGGATCATGATCAAAGCAGAACAAACCCAAATCTGAGCCCCGTCTCTCAAAGCTTTGATGGATATCGAGGGGGGGGGGGGGGGGTTATCTTTAGCGTGGTTCAGACTGCCAGTGAGTCAACAGTGAACCGTGATGGACATTGACAAGGGGAGTAGGCGTGTAGCGTTTTCTGAGTACACTTGCAGGAGGTAAATATTGATGTGTGTGGGTTTCTCTCTGCACTAGCTCCCTGCTTCAGTCCCTGAAGAGAGAACTCTCTCTCTGGCTCTGACTCTGACTCTCTCTCTCTCTCTCTGACTCTGACTCTGACTCTCTCTCTCTCTCTCTGGCTCTGACTCTCTCTTTCTCTCTCTCTCTCTCTCTCTCTGGCTCTGACTCTCTCTTTCTCTCTCTCTCTCTCTCTCTCTCTCTCTCTGGCTCTGACTCTCTGACTCTCTCTCTCTCTCTGGCTCTGACTCTGACTCTCTCTCTGGCTCTGACTCTCTCTGGCTCTGACTCTCTCTCTCTCTGACTCTCTCTCTGACTCTCTCTGCTCTGACTCTCTCTTTCTCTCTCTCTCTCTCTGGCTCTGACTCTCTCTCTTTCTCTCTGGCTCTGACTCTCTCTCGCTGGCTCTGACTCTCTCTCTCTCTTTCTCTCTGGCTCTGACTCTCTCTCGCTGGCTCTGACTATCTCTCTCTCTCTCTTTCTCTCTGGCTCTGACTCTCTCTCTTTCTCTCTCTCAATTCAATTCAATTCAGCTTTATTAGCATGACAGTCATTTCAACCGTATTGCCAAAGCAAGACGCACATTAACAGACAACCATACATCAACAACAATAATCAAAAACAACATAAGGAACAACAGTCTCTCTCTCTCTCTCTCTCTCTCTGACTCTGACTCTCTCTCTCTCTGTGTGTGTCTCTCTCTCTGTCTCTCTCTCCTCCTCGTACACCGCCTCTCCATCTCTATCTCCCATCTCCCCTGGAGACTTTCTCTCATGTCATACATGTTGTCCAAGTCACCACATCTGAATAATTGATGTCCAGAAGAGGGTCAGGAGAGTGAGACCAGGGTTCTTGATTTAGCAGATGAAAAAGTCTGCATTTCAAACAGGTACAGAACAGAGATTCTCTTTTAACAGCTTTAATGAGACCATATGAACTCACAGCTGAGCAATTCTCAGATTTCTACTTCCAGTGGCAAACATAATATTTGGATTCCAATATCTAATCATCAACAACAGATCAAAATCATAATATGAACACATTTTATGTGGAAAAAACCCCGTTTATGTTTGCTTCTAATAGTCTTCCCATCTGCCCATCAATTTGCTCAATCCTCAAGCTCCGGTTAATTATCTACTAAGGAATGATCAAGGATTCATATTATCATGTATATAACAGCTGATGCATTTGACATCTAATACAAGACTTTTCACAGCCTTCTAACCCGTACATTTTACCCTCCTGTCAATATTTATTCCAGGAAGACGCAGGAAAGTAAGTTAATTCAACCATCCTGTCCTTAAATAGAATCTCCCGAGTCCTGACTTCCATACGGTTTATTTCCCTCTCCCACCCTCTCTTAACACTGCTGTGTTCTTCTTTCCTCCCCTTTATCCCTCTTATCAAACAGAATCCGTTTTTCTCTCAGAACCATCCTTTGCTCCATCACTTTTTAATAACTCTTCTTTTTAATGAGTTCTGTTATTTACACAGGGGGCCACAACTAGGGGCCAATTTGTGGTTCTGAGCCAGACCCAAAGAGCCCAGAAAAAGCTTCTCCAACTCATCTCCTCTCATCTCTTATCTCGCCAGAGAGAACCCAGATCTCATCTCCACAGTCAAGGGAATACAGGCTCTCTTATGTGCCATTTTGAGAGCATCCTTTGGAACACAGAGTCACTAGAGAGAATGGCCCTGTAGACGGGGGAAAGAAATAGAGAGAGCTGGAAAGAGAGAAAAAGAGATGGAGGAATGAGAGCGAGATTGGGAGGAGAGAGGGAGAGAAAGAGAGATGGATAGAAAAAAAGAAAGAAATGAGAGTGAAAAACATGAGAAGAGAGAAGGAGAGGCGAGAGAGACAGTGCAAAAAAAGAGGGATAGAGAGTGAGAGAAAGGCTGTGTATATTCGGGATTACATAACATATTGTGGAGAGGGCTAACTATGTGCGGTGCGTGTGCAGTTCTTGCGGGGATCTTCCATATATCAGACAGTAGCTGTGAGGATCCAGGGAACCATGGGAACAGCGGAATGGGACAGTTTGAATCAATCTTTTGTTTTCCTCTCAAACATCACCTCGGTTCCTCTCTCCTTCTCCAAGTATGGAAATGACAACCCATCCGACCAAGGTCCCTTCGAACGAGTTCAGAACGTGAACGTCTACAGCGTCTCATTTGAGTTTCCCATTAATTTAACAACTCTAAAATGTCTTTTACCGCATTGTCTACAACAAGTGCCGACAGTTTTAGAAGATTCCAGAAAAACTTCAGCTGTCTGTGACCCCTCAGCCATACTGGTGTGTGTGTGTGATGACTAGGCTGGTCTGGTGACTAATGGCTTACAGGATCTGGTTTGTACCCCAGACCGGTCACAGAGGGCTGGTGGGATGCGTAACGAGCCCGTCTGTCAGGCAGCCTGGCCTGGGCCTGACCCGGGCCAAGGCTGCCTCTGGAGACGGAGGTCTGGAGCTTCTGGTTAACCGTGGTCTCAGAGAAGGAGGCAGGCGGGAGATCTCACACATGAGGATGTGGAAGGCTCATCTGAGCCGACCCTGTGGAGGAACAGCGGAGGCAAACAACACTGAGCCAACCGACCACGTAAACGCCGGGGTCTCTCAAGACACCTCCGTCACACTTTAGTTTACTTTATCACACACACACACACAGAGAAACACACCGACAACACTTTCCTCTTTCCAGCTTATTTCTCAGCTATTCTCCATCTGTGTGGTCGATGTTTTTCAAACATTCTAACTCGCTGAGCCGAAGCCCGGAGCGCTGGAGCCAGCTGGGTAGCGCTCTGAGCCAGGCGATCGGCCAGACTCCCCGCTCAACGCCGTTGGTATTGAGGGCGCGTCTCCCTCTGTGACAGGAAACTGCTTTTTTTCCCATCAGGGATACAAAAAAGGCCACAAACTGGGTCTGATAGGAAGCGAGTTCTGCCTTCCCTGCGATTGATGTTGATGTGATATCTGTCACACTGCAGAGGAAACTTTTGATTGGATTGGAGTGTGTGGGTTTGCCAGGGTGAGGTGTGTGTGTCTGTGTGTGTGTGTGTGTGTGTGTGTACCAGGTCAGTTGTGTGCGAGCTGTGGGCATCTTCATTGGACAAAGATGAAAGGTTCCCAACAGTTGCTTCCCTCTCCTGACTAGAGATGAGACAGGAATTCTGACGAAATCTCAAGTAAGGAAAGTGTTGTCTCAGTGCGTCTCATGTTTCGTCAACAGCAACAACTGCCAGCCCTGGTTGCAAAACATTGAATCAGTCTCCTTCGATCAGACGTAACGAGCTGCGGGTAAACAGTTGATACTGACGACACGGGTGTTTGAGGAGAGCAGAGCTCCACCGGTCCAGCCTCTCCTGCAGGGGGGGTCACAGAGGAGTATTGCTGGGCTGCTGGAGAGCGTGATGGACAGACCAGAGGCCCAGCCTGAAAAGGTCAGAGACTTTGCCGAGCCGGAGAGGAGAGCAGGCTCCACTCAGCACCTAATTAAATGTCAGAGTGAGGCGGGTGTCAGAGAACGAGAGGGGGCGGGGGGGGGGAGAGAAAATGAGAGGAGGTGGAGGTGGGGGGTTGGTGGTGGTGGTGGGGGGAGAGGGAGTAGAGATGTAGAAGGAGGGAGAAATTAAAGGTGGGGTGATGATGGGGGGGGGGGGGAGAGAGAGAGAATGAGGGAGAGGTAGAGAGGGGAAAGGGAGAGAGAGGTAGAGAGTGAAGCCAGAGAGAGAGGGTGGTGGAGGTGTGGCATGGTTGACAGGAGAGAGACAGAGAAATAGAAAGAGGAGACGGGGTGAGAGAGGGAGAGAAGGAGAAAGAGAGGAGTGGAGAGAGAAGACAGGCAGAGAGAGAGAGAGGTGGGGGGGATGGGGAGAGACTCAGTGGTAAATGTCATGTTACACAAGCCCAGTCTTCTAAATGGCAGCTGATTTTTAGTGGAAGGCCCAGTATAATCCTGTTGAAGAGCTTGACAGTTTGTCAACTTCAGAAAATGTTAATCCAATCCCTTGTTGAGGTGTCTACATCAGTTCCACATGCGGTCGCCAGTTTGTTGCGATTCTCAAGTACGTTCGCTGGATTTGTGTGTATTTATAGTTTACGTGTTTGTGTTATATGTGTGCATCCATGATGTATGTGTGTGTGTGTGTGTGTGTGTAAGGAGACAAGGTCCCTCTCTATCCCAGGGGATGATATTGGAAGTATCTCCTCCCTAAAAATCTGCTGAATAATTCACGGTGCCCCACTTTTTGGCCATTAGGTTGACACTTTACTGAAACTCTCTTGCAGAAGTGCCTGACAGCTCTCTGCCACACACACACACACACACACACTCAGACACACATGCACACACATGTATTTTTACATTTTTCATGTCTTACCAATTCATAATTTGAGAGTAGCGCCTTACTTTTCTTCCTGAACTCTCCTCTTGTCTCCCCTCTCCTCTTCTTCATCACTTCCCTATAAACTCCTCCTTTTTGTCCCTTATGCCTCCCTGTCATGTTCTCTCCTGTCTCTACCGAGATGGAATTGATGTACAGTATAATATGCTGCATATCAATACCTGAAAAGAGGACTACCCACTTTTTGGGTTGCAGAACTAGCCTGGTCTAGTTGACTCCACCAACTCCACCCCGGACCCCTCTCTCCCTTTGTGCTTCTCCATCCTTCCCCAACACTTCTCCCCTCCTCCCTCCATCCTTCCTCTCCAAGTTCAGCCGTGGTTTGGAATTGACATACAGATTCTTGATGAATCCTACGTGTCATTTCCTGGAGTGCCGACCTGAAATATTGAGTTCTGTTTAAAATTGTAAAGTCCATTGCTCAAGACGCAATCTGAGATATTCATGGGATGATTCATGATCCGCCATGAATGTTTCAGTCATGGGGAGGGAGGAAATTAAAATGAATTAAAGTTAATCAAACTCCAGGCAAGGAAGCTATTTCTGGGCTTTCCGTTCTGCGTGATAAGGCTAAGCCAGGGGGCTGGGAGCGCAGATCTGTCAACTGTCAATCCCTCCATTTGGTTCATTCCTGCTTTCCAGAAGGTTCTGTTCAGGATTGAACCATCAGTGAACACTAAGACTCGATGTGGTTAGCAGTTAATTAGGTTTTGTTGCCTTCTTTCATGACGGGTGAGTCAAGACAATCTTTCAGTTGTCAGTTGAAGCACGTTCGTCACTCACATTACTGTGAAACAGCAGCTCGGTTCGTTTCTCGCCTTCTTGTTTTTTCCCGCTCAATCCGTGAGTTTTTTTGACATTCTGTCTGTCAGGTGTCCTTCTCTGTGTCTGCTCTCTCTCCACTTCTGTTCTCTTCCTCCTCTCCCGGTTCTAATGATCCAACTGTGGATCATCCCTCTCTGCCTCTCTCCCTCTGTGCCTCTCTCCCTCTCTGCCTCTCTCCCTCTCTGCCTCTCTCCCTCTCTGCCTCTCTCCCTCTCTGCCTCTCCCTCTCTGCCTCTCTCCCTCTCTGCATCTCTCCCTCTCTGCCTATCTCCCTCTCTGCCTCTCTCCCTCTCTCTCTCTCTCTCTCTCTCTCTCTCTCTCTCTCTCTCTCTCTCTCTCTCTCTCTCACTTCCTCAACCCTTCCTCTCCCTCCTACTCCTCTCTGCCTCTCTCCCTCTCTGCCTCTCTCCCTCTCTGCCTCTCTCCCTCTCTGCATCTCTGCCTCTCTCCCTCTCTGCCTCTCTCCCTCTGTGCCTCTCTCCCTCTCTGCCTCTCTCCCTCTCTGCCTCTCTGCCTCTCCCTCTCTGCATCTCTCCCTCTCCCTCTCTGCCTATCTCCCTCTCTGCCTCTCTCTCTCCCTCTCTCTCTCTCTCTCTCTCTCTCTCTCTCACTCCCTCACCCCTTCCTCTCCCTCCTCTCTCTCTCTCTCTCTCTCTCTCTCACTCGCTCACCCCTTCCTCTCTCTCCTCCTCCTCTCTCTCACTCACCCCTTCCTCTCCCTCTTCCTCTCTCCACATCTCTCTGCCAGTAGAAGGCTCTAATGATAGGGCTGCATGTTTCGTAAAGGTTGATAGGCTGTCTGCAAGCTGTCCACCTACAGCCAAGCTTCCAAGAGGGCCTATTTATTATTATGAGAATGCGAACACACACTTTATACACACTACACACTCACTATACACACACTGAACACACTCCATGCACACTATATATACACTACAAACACACTAGTCACACCATACACACACCATACAGATACTATACACACATTATATACACCACACACACCACACACACCATACAAACACTATACACAGACACAAAATACACACCATACACACAACATAAGTACACACACATTTACAGACAGGCATTTAATGCTGTGCTCATACACAGCACATACATGCACCCCCCCCCCCCACACACACACACACACACACACACACACACACACACGCGCGTACAGTGCATGGTAATGAGACATGGTCTGGCAGTTTGAGTGACAGTGTCTGCAGGCTCTCCAGTGACTAGAGGAAGTCTTCATTAGAGTGATTGATTACTGGAACTCTGTATCAGGACCCAATGGCCTAAAAACATCAAGAGCACACACACACGCACATACATGCTCCCACACACACACACACACGTGCAGATACACACAGACACACACACACACCGAACCAGCCCCACAGTACAATTAGCAGGGAGGAACCTTGTATTTCCTTGTCAGGTCAGACGTGATTGAGTGGGACTATACACTGCTACAGGCCTTGTCTGCCAGCGTGAGGAGAATCAATACCGACAATTATCTGTCTCTGATCAATCCCAGGTGCCTCTCATTACAGTCCCACTAGGTGACATATTTTAGCGTGGTAGCTTGACAAGATCAGACTAATCTTCTTCCATTTCTTAGAGAACCGTCAAATTGTTTTTTTTTGTCAAACAAATCCATCTTTCACAAGGTTTAATGGACCTGTTTGCTGCAGTGTGTGGGGTCTGGCTTCATGGTTTAGAAAAAGGATCGTTTTTTGGGGGGGTTGTCCTGTATTTAGGGCCAGTTTTTGGTTCAGGTTAAGACAATGAAACACTTGTACATCCTTTGGAGATGATTACCAACCCTTTCCAAACATCCAATCCTGGCTCCATTCTCGACACGACAACAGCGGAAAAAAACCGCATCCCAGTGAGTGTGAGCAAACCCGAGTGTTTAGGATTCATGTATTCCTTAACTCCTCCATGTGAACAGTGAGTGCTGTGAAGGCAGCCAGGCAGCTGAAAAGCGGGTCGCGTCCCATTTCATCCGTTATAAATCAAAGCCTCGTCCAAAACTTGGATCGAGAACAATACTCTGAAAATGGAACATCATCCGTCTTAGACCTGCGAAACAGTCTCGATGCAAATGAGATGTGTGATGTGTAGGTGTGCATTGATGTGTGTGTGTGTGTGTGTGTGTGTGTGTGTGTGTGTGTGTGTGTGTGTGTGTGTGTGCCGGTGTGCAGTGATGTGTGTGTGTGTGGGCATTTACATGAGTAAGTACCCATGCAGGTATACGTGTGTGTGTGTGCACGTACGTCAGCACATATTAAAACCACGCTCCAAACACAGGAACGACTGAGACCTCTGCGCTCATTACGGCTGATAAGTCTTCGGTGTGACAACGAGAAACTCGGCGAGTCCCTCTGTGACTGCAACCGCTAACGAGAGAGAGAGAGAGAGAGAGAGAGAGAGAGAGAGAGAGAGAGAGAGAGAGAGAGAGAGAGAGAGAGAGAGAGAGAGAGAGAGAGAGAGAGAGAGAGAGAGAGAGAGAGAGAGAGAGAGAGAGAGAGAGGGGGAACGGGGGAACGGGGGGAGTCTCTTCTCTGCCCCTCCCTCTCCGCTCCTGGAACTCCTGCTATTGTTCTCTAATGAGCCTGGCCCCCCCCCTCGTCACACGGCTCTGCTGCTGGACGGGGCAACACCCATACAGAACAACATCATTATCAGTGCTTTGTTTGATGTTTATCCCTCCTCTCCCACCACGGTTTCATCTGTTCATCCTTGGCAGGCTCAGGGAGCGGGAGAGGGAGAAGGGGAGAGGGACAGAGGGAGAGTGGGAGAGAGGGGGTGAGATGGAATAAAGAAGGGAAGTTGAGAGGGAGAGGAGCTTGTTGGCAGTATTAGCATATCAGACACATGGCAGGGGCTGGAGATTGGGTACTGGAGCAGATGTAGATTTACATATTCAAGAGCGGGCCACTGTGTTTGGTGTGCGTTTGTTTGTGTGTGTATTTATGTGTGTACTCTGACCCAAACTGATCTTGACCTCCATTTGGACGAGAGGACAGAGAGAGCAAGAGATGTTTACAGATTGACATGGAGATGGAGAAATTGACTGGGATGAATCAAATCTATATTTTATCAGAAATAAAAAACACTCGAAAATGTTTGGAGGCTCTGAGGGTCGACTCTAAACGCGTAGGGGACCAATCAGAATCCTCTGCCATCACCCCACCACCCCTGATAAAACCCCCACAATCCTGAACGTCGGGCAGAGTTATGAAGGACTGAGAAGAGACTCTTAACCCTTGTGTTATATTCGGGTCATTCTGACCCATCAGTCATTGTGACCCACCGTCGTATTGCGGCAACTTTAACGCATACAAAAAACAAAGTGAAGCATTTTCTTTTAACCGTTGGGCTGTCTCAGACCCCCCACATTGCGAAGGTTAAAAGAAAAATATTTGTTTTTGTGTTGGGTAAAATTGGGTAAACACAACGATGGTTCGTTATGAACCTTTGGGTCATGTGACCCGAAGGCAGCACAAGGGTTAAGTGTCTTGATCATGCATTCACCACACACGAGCGCAGCCTCACACACACACACACACACACACACACTCTCACCACACGTTCACACACAGTGCTGTGTGTTATCAAACACCCCCTTGGGCTGTCCTGTTGCGCCTCTGGCATTATCTGTCTCCTGTTGCCCATTTTGCTCTCACTTTCACTATGTCTCTGTCTCACACACACCCACACACACACACACACACACATACACAAGTGAGAGGAGGGGGCAGGGGGGAAGAGAGAAAGTGAGGGAGAGAGAGAGGGGGAGGGAGCGAGAGAGAAACTAGCACTCTCTGGACATCATGCCGCTAGCAGAATGATTCTGTGCTTCCGCCTACACCCACCACAACACATCCACACATGAGGCTGGAGGATATCACCTCCATCTTGTTCCTCTCTCTTTCTATCTCTGTCACTCACTCTCTCTCTCTTTCTCCCTTCATCACTCTCTCTCTCTTTCTCTCTCTTTCCCTCATTCTCTCTCCCTCCCTCTCTCTCTGTTTCCTTACCAGAAGAACAGGCCAAAACATGTCTATCTTCATCTATCTACTTCTCCATCTGTGCACGTTTCTCTCATGCTCCTCTATTATATATAGGAACTATCTCGCTCTCTCGCCCTCTCCCTCCTTCCATCTCTCCACCCCTCCACCTTTTCAACCCTGGCCTACAGACAGGGATCTTTCATTCAATAAAGTATCGACTGGCTTCTCTCCGAGAGCTCTGACCTTGTTGCATCAGTGCCAAGGCGGTCACAAGGATGGATTTTCAGGGAGAAAGACTGTGTCATGTTCAGTAATGTACAACTGCACTGGAACAACGTACTGCGATGGAGCACATCCTTATCCACGGGGCTGTCCGTATCCCGGAGACGCTAAATGAACACGGCTGGCTGGAGGATGTGACAGAGAGGGTGGGGATGTTAACTCAGGAACAGATCACACCTCCAGAGCACAAGGCGGATCCACAGCAGTCCTTGTTAGTCTAATGTGATTGGTTCGTTATGGATGGATGTCGACAGTGACGCCTCCCTCTCTCTCCTCTCTGTCTCTGTCTCTCCTCTCTCTCTCTCCTCTCTGTCTCTCTCTCTCCTCTCTGTCTCTCTCTCTCCTCTCTGTCTCTCTCTCCTCTCTGTCTCTCCTCTATGTTTCTCTCCTCTCTGTCTCTCCTCCATGTTTCTCTCTCTCCTCTCTGTCTCTCCTCTATGTCTCTCTCTCCTCTCCTGGGTGACTGAGTTTCAGACTGTTGACATCTGAATAATGGAGAACATTGCATCTCCGCGAAGGCCTGACTCCAAGCCGCTATAGTGCTCCCAGTACACACACACACACGTTTACACAAATTCACACAGTGCATTGACACAAACTCATACTTTGGCACCAGCACATACACACAAACGCACGCTTTTATCGAAACACGCACACATGCATTGACACAAACACATACTTTGATGCCAACACACACACACACACAACCTGCACACACAGCATCAGATACCCTGAGGAATGCTCTTTTCACAGATGGTGAGAAAAACTGCGCTGCTTACTCTGTGACGCGCTCATGAAACTTTCAGGCTTTCTTCGCTGCTAATTCCCTCCTTTCTGACATCTTCCTTCGCTCCTCCACCCTGCTCTCACTCATTCCCAACACTGCTGTCATCACCCCTCTCCCCTGCCCCTGCCACTCCACCCCCCCTCCCTTCTCTCTCCCTCTGCGTTCAGCCTTTTCCTTTGCTCCTCCTCTCCTGTCTCTCCTCACATCTCCTGCTTCTCTTTCCCTCACGTTTGTCAGTCGTTCGTCTTTCCCTCTTCTCCTCTAATTGCTCTCAGCAAACGTCTCTCCCGCCACTTTCCACATTGTTCTTGTCTTTCCTACTTCAAAACTGGGCCAAGACACCTCCATCTCTCTCTCCATCTTCTCTCCATCTCTCTCTCCATCTCTCCCTCATTCCCCCTCTGCCGTCTCCTCCCGTCTGCGCCTCCTTCCTCCCTCCTTCCTCTCTCCTTCCCTCCT